>NW_028258173.1:11202119-11502649 GCF_053883595.1 Heterocephalus glaber | reverse complement strand
GGAACACAGGACCGTGCACTTGTGGGGCCAGTGCGGTACCAGTGCATTGCCACTGAGCTAAATCCCTGGTCCCTAATAATTTTTAAAAATTACATGCTGAAATAATAACATTTTTCATATATTGGGTTAAGTACATACATTATTAAAATTAATTTCACACATTTTACTTTTTAAATCTGGCCACTAGGAAACGTAAACCCATTGGTATCATTTAGATTTAAAATATCCCCCAAAAGTCTTATACATCAGTGGTGGGGCTTTTAGGAAGTGATTGTTCATGGGCATGTCCCCGTGTGCTCATGGGAGATGGGCCTAGGTGGAGGGGGTGGGTCACACTGGAAAGACAATCTGCAGAGCTGTGTTGTTGCCCCTGTCTCCTTCCTTTCTCTCTGGTTTTTGGCTGTCATGGGGAGAGCAGCTTTCCTCCATCAGGGCTTCTACCATGCCATTTCTGCCTTGGAGCCAGCCAACCATGGACTAAGTCCTCCATGAGCCAAATAAACTTCTCCCTTAAGCAGTGCATGTCAGGTATTTTGTCCCAGAGGTGAAAAAGCTGATTAATATACTTATCTATGTGAATCTCATTTCAATTCTATTGGACAATACAGTTCCAACACATTTCTTATACAGTATTGCTCTAACGCTTGCCACATTTAAGGCCTTTGCCATCTCTTTCTCTATTACTGCCATGGCATTCTACTGCCCTCTGTCCCTGATTCTCCTCTGAAGTTTCAAAACTTCCTTTCTACTGCTGCCTGATTGATAACTCCTAAAACACTAGGGGGAAAAAACTTTTTTAATTGGCTTTCTATGACCTGGAGGATAAATTCAATCTCCTTATCTCAGCGTACAGAGTTCTGTGATCAGAGGTCCCGTGTTGCTCAAGGTTTTCTTTGTACTCTCTTTTTCACAGTCCCAAAAGAATGCAGTTAGTTGGAACTATTTCACACATGTATTTTATGCTTTGGGGCATGGATTTCCTGTACCCGAAATGACCTCCCTCATCCTACTTACACAAGGACCTCTCCTTTGAATTCAGGAACCTGGGTGACATTTCTGCACATCTCTCTTTAGCTGTCACCCACTCTCCTCAGCTTCCTGCTCTTCCACTATGTTCTCTCTCTGACTTTGAATTTCCTGATGAATGAGATCGTCATTTCGTATTCTCTGTATTCACCAATCATATCAGAATACTTGGAATATATTAAGTATATTTGCATATTAAGTATGCAAAAATCCTTTACGGGAAAGGTAGATTGGAAGTATTTTAAAAGCCAAATAAATAATTCATAATAACAGCATGAATTAAACATTGAGTGTTGTCCATACTGCAGCTAAAAAAGTAACTATGACTGAGACACACCAATTACCTAAGCATATAACATCTATTTCCAAATATGATAGCTGCATTTTAAAAAAAAGGAATAGTATTTAAATCCAGTCAATTTTGATTTTCCATTTCCTAGATTAATTAATGGAAGCATAATAAAAAGTCTAAGCCTTACCTGAGGTAAAATAAATGATACAAAGGTAGATAGACAGGAGACAAGGAACACTGTAATTTTAAAATTGTACTTTTAAGAAAACAGCTTCCAGACACAAGGTTATCCAAGGTTACAATGCCTTCTTGCCTTCAGAAAACTCCAGAAAGTCCCTAACAATTATAAAGATATAATAGGTCTGAAAATTGGGCCCCTGCTTTTTATCTGTAAATTGAGCCCGTGTTTCCCCCTGGTAGACTGCTATCTCAAGGAACCAGCACTACTGAATGGGTAGCACCTTTCTAAACTTGAAGCCCAAGCAAATTTTGTTTTCCTGCAGTGTTGGGGACTGAACTCAGGGCCTACACACTAACCTACATCTCCAGCTTCCCCCTTCCTTTTAATTATTTTATTTTGAGTCACGTTCTCTCTAAGTCACTAAGTTGCACACATTGGGATCAAAGTTTTACTCTCCCTGCCTCAGCCTTCCAGCAGCCATATGGTTTGCATGCTAACATAGCCCACTAAGTCTGAAGCCTGATGTTCTGTCCGAATATACATTCTAGATCATCCATCTTGAGGACACCTCCAAGACCACATAAAAACCCCCAACTCCACACCATAACATGTCTCACCCACATTCCTTTCTGAGTGTGTACTTCTTCCTGCAAACTAAATCTTTCTATTTTTCTCAGAGATGTGGCCAAGATTCTTTTCTGTGATATAAGTCAGTGCGACTTGACTCTACAACTTCTTCCATGCATGGGGGGAGTAGAAGTCCCTATCATCCCTTTGGTGGACCCCCTCTGGCCCTGTTCAGTGACATGGCGACTTTTCTCCTTGGTATTATTTGTCTATGAAATCTGCATTGACAGAAAAATTCTTACTATTAAGGGGCTGGAGTGCATTCTGAAAGCTTGCAGGTCTCCTTGCCTCCCCTCTGCAAAGATTGTCTCTCTCAGACAGAATCCTGACATAACAATTGGCCTTTCCCGTTGGGTAAGGACTGAAACCACTATCAGGTGTTAATGATCTCTGAATCAAGCCAAAACAACTGAGAAAAGTGAACACAGATCTCTGGCCTATCAGCTCCTTCCTGGTGATTTCTTAACTGGAAGGCACTGTTTGTTTTTAAAGATGAGAGCTAGAGAGGGTCTATATTCATCATTGCAATTTCTCAAAACACTAGAAACAGACATAGTAGTACAGTGACCTGATTTTCCAGGCATCAGTTACACAAGAGATCAGGCAGCTAATTTCAGATTTTCATGTGCTATGACAAGTCTGGTCTTTGGATCAGGAAGTCACCTGGGAGCAAAGTTGCTCTTTATGAGTGAGATGGATTACATCATCATTGACAGTGGCGTTTCTGGTCATTTGGATGCTCAAGATCCATAAATTACCACAGATGAAAGTTTGTGCAGAACTGTTTGTGTAGAGAGCAAAAGATATGGTGCACATTGTAGGAATTACTACTATTAGGAAAGAATTTGCCAAAGAGAACGGAAAGAAAGAAAGAAAGAAAGAGAGAAAAGAAAGAGTCTAAAATCATAATATAGATCTATTCCATTTAAAAATTGACTATGTGAAATATCAAGGCACTTTTTTTGTATTATATCTTTTGGTAGTATTGGCATCATAATTAGTAAACAATGATTATGTTAATAGATCAGAGCAAATATCTTTTCCTGTTTCATTTAATATTATAAATTTCACATTTAAGTTTCCCATTAAACACTGATTACAAACACAGTTTAATGGACTGCCTGCAAAAGGGGTCAGCGAAGTTTTCTCTCAAGTGCAGATAATGAATAATTTAGGCTTTTCATGTCATTCAATCTGTGTGACAACCACTTCACTCTGCCCTTACGTTATGAAAGCAACCATGGGCCATATGTAAAGAAAGAATAGGGCTGCGTTCCGAAGAAATGTTATTCACCGAAGTAGGAAAAACTAAGTAAGATGCATAGGGGTGAGATTTGGGAGCACAATCCATAGTTTGCTAACCCATAGCTCGAGTGTCATGCAGAATAATCTCTCACACATATACCTTAATATACTTCCATTTTTCTTACTGCTGGGTGTGTACATTTTTTCAATAACTTCCAGTTTTAGTGTATGTGCTGCTGAAGTGAGCACAGTTCCAATAATTTCCATATTCTAATAAAAATTCAACAAACATACTTTTATGATTAAAACTTTGCGTTTTCAAAATTGCTGTTAGAATAGATTCTTAGAGTGAAATTTCCAGGTCAAAAGCTAAAAACTTTTTTTTTTTTTTTTTTTTTTGTACTGGGATCGAACTCAGGAACTTGTGCTTGCGAGGCAAGCACTGGAACCACTGAGCTAAATCCCCAGCCCCTAAAAAATTTTTTTCTTTTTTTGATACTGGGGATTGAACCCGGGTCCTCAGCTTGCAAAGCAGGTGGTAGAACCACTGAGCTAAATCCCTGGCCCCTAAAAAACATTTTTAAGGCTTCTTATTCTTTTGCCACTCAGGAGTGTAAATTGGTGTCATTTCTGGAAAGCAGTTTGGCAACACTTCAGTGATCCCTCCCTAAGATCTTACTAGTTTTATGTATGACCATTTGCAAAGGAAATTCAAACACACACACACACACACACACACACACTCACACACAAATTGCATAGGTGTTCTGCTGGTTTTTTTTTTAAGTATGTCAGTATATTAAATTTGTGTATGTGATTCATTACAGAGGTTTAACTTTATTATTATTTTTTTTACCATTTCTCCTATTGTACTCCTATTTCAAATTTTTGGTTTTTAAAAAATCTCGGGCCATCTGTCCTTGTTTTCTTACCATTGTGGTTGTTTTCTGCTCCAGTTTTATGTAATTACACATGTTCGAGATATTAAAAATTTAAGAGCACAGATTATAGGATCAGACTGTCCAGGTTCGTAATGCAATCGTGACGTTTCCTAGCTATGTGAATTTTGGCAAGATACTGAAACGGCTGTATTAGTCCATTCTTCCTTACTGTAAGAACATCAGAGGCAGGCTATCTTATAAAGAAAGAAAGGTTTATTTTGGTTCCGAGTTTCAGAGCCTGAAGATCCAAACGGTAAGTACAGAGTCTAGTCAGGCTCCTCCACTTGCATCAAATCACAATAACACTTCCTGTGTAACTCTCTGTGGTCTCTCCTTCTTATAAAGCCACCAGGATTCAGCCATCCAACCTAACATAATTAGGGTGATGCTGTATCCTAATTACCTAGTCTAGTTCATCCCTTCCCAGGGCCCTCTAAATGCCACATTATAAACTAAGTATCTCCTCTCAGTACCATTAGCACGAGACTTTGGAGATCAGACACCTCCATGACTTGAGGGCTAATGTCACATTGAAGCCATAACAACTCCTTATGCTCCAATGTCCACAGTTTTCAAATGAAGTCTATGAGACTATCTACGTCATGTTGTTCCTTTGACAATCTAATAAAAAAACAAGAAAAGAACACATTGTTACTTCATAGTAAAAGTTCTATAAGTACTACCCATGACAATGATAACAAAGACACAATGCCTTCTTTACTTAAATGATTATTATCCACATGGTGAGCAGTTGTACTCTTAGCTCTATGTTCTTTGAACTGTGGGTTAGTTTGAAAAATGTCCCTTTTTATTGGCTAACATGTTCCTTATTCATTAGTTTGTGATGTGATCATTATCAATTACTTTTCTTCTACACGCTTTATGATCTGCTTATGGAAAACCCAACGTCTTAAATTTATCTGCTGGTAACTTCTGGCTCCTTCATCATTTGACTTAAATTATTTTGACTTTATGATTCTTTTAACACCCAATGACATAATTCACCTGCATTATTTGCATTAACGTGAGATTGCTTTGTCAATTACAAATGCACTAGAGAATGCTAGTTGTTATTTGTTGCTATTGCTGCTTTAATATTCTCATTCTCTTATTACTATTACTATGATTATTTCTACAATGACTATTATTTCTCAGTACAGTCCACTTTACCACCTGAAAGTGGTTGCCATTCCCTCCACATCTGGAACTTTCCTTTCTTGCTTCTTTCATAATATTTCTCACCTTCTACTGCACTTTGTGTTTCTTATGATGCTTGTTTCTCCCCTACTAAAATGTAATTCTCCAAAGACCAAATTATTTTATCTGTATTTTTTACATATCATAAAAGAGATATGTAATTTAAAAGAGCTTATAGTACATAGCAGATGCTCAATAAATATGCATTGGGTGGACAACACTACTTTCCTGGGGACACTAAGGGCAAATTAACTCATTACCTTTGAAAGTTTTTCTAGGTAGAGGGATCCATTCCATAATCAGCATTCAGATGCATTTAATAATTCAAAAACTATTTTGTCTGGATGGTCTATATTCCTGACACTCTACTGGGTTTAATGAGGGACTTAGAGAAAAATGAAATCATCACAGAGGTTCTTTTGGTCTATGAGGAGAAACAAACTTGCACAAATCTACTTACATTACAATATAGAAGATGTTAAATGAAAAACCATAAGAAGCAGTTGGTACATGATTTATGGGGAGAAGCCTTCCAGAAAAAATGCTGATGAAACCAAGTACCAAAAGAAGGACAAGAGTGTAAGATTGTAAAGTAGGAGTGAGCATAATAATAGGATATGAATGAGTGAGGCACAAAGGTATGAAAAACATGGTCCATGAATCTGGAATTCTGCAGATTCCATGTACATCAGCTTGCAAGTCAGCCTGAGTATCATAAGGAGCTGGTCAGAATGAGATAAAGGTTCTCAACAAGTTACGTAAGTGTGCCAAACTATGCTTGCCTAAGAGGTGTGAAATTCTAGAGGGAGCCAATGATAATGTGACAGGATGTATTGAGACTTTGTCATGAATGGTTCCATCACACGTGAATGTCTCCTCAGCTATTGGGTGGTCTCCTGTTTTGAATGAAGGGAAGAAAGTTTTTTGAACAGTGAGTCAGCATAATATTGATTTTTATATAAAATATCTGAATTTTATAGATATTTAGGTATCCTGTGTTGGAATTCACTGAATTTTAGCTTGTGGCAGTTCGACTGTTAAGTTGGTTTGTTTTGAGATCTGACTGGGAAATTGGTGGGGCCCACTTCTGGGGGTGTGTGGGGGTGTCGTGGAGGCTGGAACTTGGGGCCTCTGTCTGGTTCCTTGCTCCTTTTCCTCTGCCACTGCTCTCCTGCTCTGCTTCTGGACCATCAAGAACTAAGCATCACGCACCACCTCATCCTTCTCCCATGATGCTTCTGCCCTGGTGCCAGCCAACCATGCACTGAATAACCCCCCAGCCCTGAGCCAGATTAAACCTCTCTTCTTTTAACTTATGGGGATTGGAGACGGAGATGAGGAAGCTAATACATAGCTGCATTTCTAATTTGACAGTTTGGATGTGAAAAAATGTGTTCCCTTCTTGAATGGCCAAGATGACAGTAATTGTTTTTCAACATCTGGTGAATACTTTTCTCTGTTGTCGATCATCAGCCAGGAGTGACAACACTTATTCAACCTAATGCTAAGTAAAAGAGTAAGAGCAAAATGAGAGTGTGTACGCAAGATAGAGATAAGGTGAAAATGAGAGAGATAGAGAGAGACAGAGAAAGAGAGAGAGAGAGAGAGAGAGAGAGAGAGCAGGAGAGTCTCATTCTGAGACTTAAGTCATGAATAGTCTCTGCAGGATGCTGATGCAAGTATGAGCTCAAGTTTGCATTCTGAGGAAGGTGGAGTCTGATATCTGTGGACATCATCTGCAGAAACTTCCACTCACTTTGAAATAGAGAATGTGAGCAAGAGAAAAATGCCCCCCTTTCTTCTGCTTTCTTATTCTATTTGGGTCCTGAGGGTATTAGATGCTGCTGCCTATACTCAGGGAAAGTCTTCCCTCAATTTACTGACCCATATGCCAATCATCAGGAACACTCTCTGGCACACCTTAAAGTGTGCTCTACTATTCCCTAGTCATCCCTCAATCCAGCCAAGTAGACAACCAGAATTAACCAGTAGAATGTGCTTTCTGATTCTCTGCCTGTTGGATCTATCTCTTTCAAATAAACAGGTGTTAAAGCCTCTAGCTGTAACAGTTGGTTTATCTATATCTCTTGGAGCTCTATCATTTTTGCCTGATACGTTTTTATGTGTTGTTGTTAGATGCATATGCATTAAGAATTATGTTTTTAGGGGGGACTGACTCCTTCATTATTATCTAATGTCCTCTTTATCCCATATGTAATTCATTTTATTATCTATTTTACCTTTACATAAGCATGTTAGTATATATACACATAGATGGTATAAAAATGCAATGCTGTTATTATTTTTGAAGAAAATGTTACATATTAGGCCAATTAAAATGCAAGAAAGATGAAAGTTTTTATTTCAGTTTCATTTATTTATTCTCTAACATTTTGCCTTTCCTTATGTAGATCAGAGTTTCTGATCTATATAATTTTCCTTCTTTCTAAAGAACTTTTAGCATTTCCAACAAGGCAAATCTACTAAACTAAGTTTCTTTAGTTATTTTACTGAAAAGGGCTTTATTTCTCCTTCAGTTTTGAAGAGTATCTTCAAAAGGGATAAACTTTCTGGTTTGTTTGTTTTTCCTTTTAATACTTTAAATATTTTCATATACTCAGCTTTTGGTTGCATGGTTTCCAAGGAAAAGTCAGATGTAATTCTTATCTTTGGTTCTCTGTGGTATAAGTTTTTTTTTTTTTTCCCTCTGACTTCTTTCAGGGTTTTTTTCATTTTCATCTTATTTTTGTTTGAACATAATATACCTTACTGTAGTTTTTAATTTTTTATTTAAGTATATCTTTTTTGGTTTCTCATAGCTTCCTGAATCTGTAATTTGGTGCCTGACATTCATTTGGAGGAATTCTCAAGTCTTCATTTATGTTTGAAATTTTTTTTTTCTGTTCCTTTCTGTCTTTGTTAGACATTTTGTAGTTAGCTATTCTGCAGTTTCTGGATATCTGAGGGTTTTAAAAAATTATCTGCTTTTCAATTTTAAAATTGCCCATTGAGGTGTCTCCCACTTCAGAGATTATTTCTCCAGTCCTGGCCACTCTACTAACAATACCATCAAAGGCTTTCTTCATTTCTATTATAGTGGCTTTGATCTTCAGCATTTCTTTTTGGTTATTTCCTAGAATTTCCATCTCTATAATTACATTGTCTATTCTTACATACTGCTCACTTTATCCTTTAAAAACCACAGATAGTAATCATAGTTGTTTTCAACCTCGGTTTGATAATTTCAACATCCCTTCCATATCTGAGTCTGGTTCTGATGTCTACTCTGTCTCTTCAAACTCTGTGTTTCCCCTTAGTCCATTTTTCTACATTTGTCTTGGTAGCTGGACATGATATACTGAACAAAATGCAGTGCTGTGAATTGGTCATAAGTAATGGGTGGTAAGATGTTAGAGGAGGTAAAGCATTCCATAACCCAAAAATCTCAGTCTTTTGGTGAGCCTGAGCCACTGGACTGCAAACTTCACATATGCTTCTTAGTCTCCTTAGATGGCATGGTTAGAAAGGACTGGAGTTGAGTATTTCCTTTTCTCCAGCTCAGTTAGGGTCTGATGAAAACCTATGAGATTAACCTCTGGCTAGTTAGTTTCTCTGGAAGAAAAAACTTATTAAAAAGATCAGAATGCTCCTATGTACAGATGTCCCTCAGCTTGTCATAGGATTATGTCCTGACAAACCCTTGGTAAGATGGAGATATCATTAAGTTAAAAATGCATTTAATATACCTAATCTATCCACCTTAAATATGCTCAGAACACTTGTATTAGGTTATAGTTGGGGAAAATTATTGATCAAAAAGCCCGATTGTTAATAAAATATTGGATTTCCCATGTAATTTATTAAATATTGTCCTGAAAGAAAAAAGGCACATGATTATATGGGTATACCTTTGCATTATCATAAATTTGAAAAATTTAGCATCAAACCATTGTAAGTAAGGGACCATCTGTATTTCAGCATGGTTCCTTTGCCTTTCACCCTGACACAAACATGATGGATTATTTTTAAACCAATATACATTGTGAGAACCTCGTGGAGCTTCTAGAGGCAAAATTCACAAGTGTGTGGAGTCCTCCCACACCACCCACCTCATGCTTGGGTTTCCTTGAAATTTTTCTCTCACAGAATTGTTTGCATGAAGCTTCTAGGAATTCTTCAACTACAGTTCAGATTTCCCTACTTGGAAATGGTGACCTTGAAGACCTCTGCTTTGTGGAGTTATGGTTCTCTATGGTCACTTCTGCCCAATTTGTCAATCTGCCCAATTTGGGGAGCAGGGGTTTGCTCTGTGACCTCATCTTTGACAGATCTAAGAGTAGTTCATTTCTAATTTTGTTCAGCTTTTGACTTGTGTGGACAAAGCGGCAACTTTTGTGCTTCTTCTATGTTAGAACTCTCTAATGGTTTTAAAGAACAAATTCCATCGTGTTCTAAAGTGGAAGGTGCATCTTTTTAGCATATAAGATTGTTTCATGTATCCACCTAATAACATTTCAATGTTACTGGACTTCAGAGTTTATTCCCTGATCTGAATATTTTTTAGAGTTACCTCCCAAGAGAAATTAATTAGTCATATTATTAGAGTCAGGTCTCTGTATGAAACTATAAAGAATAGATCAAATATAATAGTTCCCAAAAGCAATATGTTAAAGACCCAGGGAGGGGGGATGTGTTTGAAAATAAGAGCTCTTAGATGATTTCCTAAGAAAACAGAACCTGAGGTAATAATAATAATATATATAATATTATTATATATCTTAATAATATATTATATTATTTTCTAGTATTAGAGATTGATCTCAAGGCTTTTGCACTGAGCTGTTTCCTTGGTCTTTTTTATTTTTTATTTTAATTCTTTATAACTTTTATTTTATAAAAAAATTAATGAAAATTTCATAACAAGGGTCTCACTGAGTCACTAAGTCGCCCAGGCTGAGTTTAAACTTGTGATCTTACCCCTCAATGTCCCAGAGTGCTGGGATTACAGTACGTGTCACTAGGTTGGACCAAATTATTCTTCATTTATAACCTACATTTATTTAAATTAAAAATTCAAATTCTGGTTCTTCAGGAGGACCTTCCCATGATTTTGTTAAATTTTGCCTAGGTAACCATCCTCAGTTCGAAACTATTAGTGCCACAATGTGAAGTTTTATCCTCTCTAATATGCATGAATTTTGCAAGAGAGATGTAAACGAAATGAATAGATTGCATTGAAGGGATCATAGGATAATACACCTACCGGAGTACACGAAGTCTGTGCAGATTTTTGTTTGTCTCTGTCTTTGTAAATTTGCCATTATATGCCTCTGTACTATGGAATCTGAGATTCCTCCAAACCCTCTCAGATAATATCTGCTGTCCTGATATATTTTCTTCCTAATAGTGCAGAAGGCTTTGTAACATTGCTGTGCTGGTAAGAAGCAGAGGTCAAGTAATTCACTTCTCTTTAACTGTTAAAAAGATTTCCTTATTTCTCAAAATATCTTTGGAGTTATAAGTACTAAAATCCTTTCTCTCTCTCTTTCTTTCTGTCTAGGAAACTACCTACCAGGGCAAATCCTTGAAACATTTTTAAAGGAGACACAGCAGTAGGGAGACAGTGCACCAGCCGGGTTGTCTGTGCTCTGCCAGAGGCAGATTTCTTGATTTCTTCTGCTATTATGAGTTTTATTGATGTGTTCTAAGTTTTCACTACTGGAGTTGCTGGGTCATGTGCAAAAGCTAACTCTTTCTTATTACTTCCGTAGCCCTTTGGCGGTACTGCAGCCCTGACTCATGATTCAGCCATTATATTATTATTATTTTTTAATTTGGAGAAAATTAAAAATGTAGCTTCACAGCATCCCACCACTTAATGTCATCAAATATACTTTAAAATCCTCAGCTATTACTTAAGTCTCTGTAAGGCAAAGGCAACTCCATTTTGGAGCCCTGTTTTCCTTTTTCAGCCAACTCTTCGGGAGTATCTTTCTTCCCCAGGATCAGATCTCTGATTGGATATCACCTTCAAAGTGGAGGAATTCTTGGAATTGGACTTGTGGACTTTCCTCTCTTATCAGCTCTCTAACCTCTGCAGCATTTCCCTTCCTGAGTATTTTTAAACAAACAAGAATGATTGGTTTTAAAAATTCACATTACCTAATTTAATCATTTTAATCCTACCACAAATCATAGCTGCAGCGGGAAACTTCATTGTAGATGTCTCAGTCTGGATTGAAAAAAAAGTTTAACCTTCATGTAATTAAAAAAAATTGGAAGGTATCTGATCTCCAAGAATAACTTAATTTAAATATCATTTTCTTTTTCTTTTCTTATCTTTTATTATTCTGTCCCAGAATATGGCTTAAAAACACATTCTTTTTAAATAAGATCAATACAAAATTAAAGTTAAAAAAGGAAAGATGCCAAAAGAGGTGTAAAAGTCATCTTTCTTTTCATTTATTTATTTATATTTTGGCAATGCCATGGAGCAAACCCTGGGGCTCCTGCCTGCTGAGCAAATGCTCTACTGCTTAGCTCCTGCCTCAGTGGAGAGATCACTCTGGATAGGCTGGTAGATGTGCATTGCCTTGAAGCAGTGGAGCCAGGCCAAGGCAGGAAGCTGTGATGATATGAAGGGAGTCTGGGAGGAAATGAGGATCTGCTACAAAACACAGTCAAGTGCAGTCAGGTTTGTCTTCAGCAAACAGGAAGCCCGCAGCTTTCCCTTCATGTCAAAGAAGCAATATTTAATAGAGTGGGACTGGGGAAGCAATTAAATCTCTTAGGGCATACCGACTTTGTGAAAAAGGATAGAATTACAGAATAATATATGCCATGTTTTTCTTTATGAATAGGTTTTAATTCACATGAAGTATAACCAGGGGTACTTTATTAATTCATCTTTATATATTTTTTAAAAACATAGTGAATGACTGCTTCCTCTCCTTTTCCATAAAGAGTGAGAGTGACAGAGGGTGGGTAGTGAGAACCAAGATGATAGTCAGGGCGTTGAGAAGTTTACAGGATGGTGGGGGGAATGAGATGTGCAAATAGATCCTCAGGATTTGCAATAAATATGTGATAATGAAGACTTCAACAGTATGCCAGGGACACCTCATTTTGCATGGGAAGAAAGGGGGCTCACCCAAGATATGTGCCCCTCCAAAGTCACTTGTGCAGAAAATCTGGCTGTTCTACTTCTCCTCAATAAAACAGAGCTAATGCATGACCAAGAGACACACAGTACCTCACCCAGTTTTTGGCCAAATATTTTCATATTACATATGTGTCTTATTCCCTATGAATGGCCTTTTGTTTTAATGGAATCAGGAATAGGGCAGAGGAGCCTAGTTTTGGAAATACCAAGCCAGAGAGCAGTAGGTAGGACTACAGACCTCTAATCTTCAAGAGTCTCATAAGTTCAGATGTCTGGGGAGGTAAATTAATTCAGTGTATTGGAGAGGAAGAAGAATTCAAACTTGCCCTCTACAACTTCTTCAAGTTCAACAAAAAAACTTTCCTTTACATCTGGGAGTTCCTCTATCCTGTTTCTTTTGAAATTGAAAGGGTGGATATTCTCACCCCATTGACCACTATTCTGTGTGTGTGTGTGTGGGGGGGTCGTTTCCACTCTTGACTAGACCCCAGCCAGGGTAAGTTTAGAAAAGATCACTGCATAGAAGGAAGATGAAGGGCAATTTTTCTATCAGGGAGCAAATTCTGTTCTCTTGACCCTCTGGGCTCTTTTTCCTTCTTCAGATCTATATTGCTTTTGATGATGTGTAGAACCCATTCCCTGGAACGTCACTGGCCATAGGACTGCAAGGAAATAGAGGAGAAAATTGAAAATCATTTAAAGTAAAACTGATGTACACCTACTCATTGGCAGCTGGGATAAAATTCTAACTTTGGCTTTCTGATATTTCACACTGATGATTCTGAATAATGGGTAATAGATTACATTAAGCAGAATTTGCAAAGAAATTAATTTCTAAGTGCCTCTTATATGTATTAATGGGCTAATATATGAGAATTCTTTGTATTTTAAAGCCAACTTGAGGCATGGATTTAAAAATTTCCTAACTAAAGGTTAGTGATAAAACACTATCATATCTTACTGAACTCCAGCAATTACTTTGACTTGTAAAATAAATGTTAAATTTCTAATGTGTTCCTTACTTTCAAAGTGATAGTTCCTTCCTTCCTTCCTTCCCTCCTCCCTCCCTCTTTCTCTCTCTCTCTCCTTCTTTCTTTCTTTCTTTCTTTCTTTCTTTCTTTCTCTCCCTTCCTCACCCCTTCTTTCCCTCCTTTCCTTCCTTCCTTGCTTCTTTCTTTCATGTTGGCATACTGAATTTGTTAAGCCTTAAAGGTTTTTCAGAACAGTGCCTATTATTTTTGTTTTGTGCTTAGGAACAATGCCCCATAATCATGAAATCAGGTTTTCCATGGTAGTTTACTTACATACCCTTATACGCTTTTCAATAAGTCAATTCATTAGAGGAATAATTAAATTTGCTTTATTTGAAAGTGAATTTATAAATCAGAAACATGCTGTTGGACTATGTATCCTGATTTTCTCCCCTACAAAGTTTGGTCATTTTACCCACATGGACAATAACATAAAGTAGTGTGACTTAGAAAATTTAATGCTGTTTGGAATACATTGTTTGAATAGAAGGAAGACTCTGGGGGATTCATAATAAGGGATTGTTAAATATTGAAATATAGCTAAGGATTGAATGAGATTGGAGCAGTACTTTCCATAGATTTTGAGGTGAAGATGATTGTGTTCTTTTTAGCCCCACAATTCCTTGACTTTACAAGATTTTCTCAAGTTCTCAAATTTCAACTTGCTCATTATAGTGTCATATGAAAATCCCATTAGGATAATCCCATAGAACCAGTTAGTGACTTTCTCTTTCCACAATCACACTGTGGTTTGGGTGTTCAGAACATCCAGGAACTTCCAGATTAGTATCAGTTTCAAAGGCTCAGAGTAACTCCAGGAAATGAATGGAGCACCCCGTCTGACCTCCAGTAAGTGTGCCGGGTTGAATAGTGCTTGGCATCTTCTCGCATAATGACCTTGCAAATCATTTCTGTGACAGCATAAACCCTACCCCAATACTCAGAGGAAAAGAAAAGTTTTTCATGAAATGGTGAGAACTGAAGAAAGAAAAATGACGAACACACCACACTGACCCGCTCATGGTGAAGAGGACCCCTAATAGGAAACTTGGCTTATGTTGGTTCAAGATAAATTTAATGTCCCACTCAATTAACATTCAAGGAGTAGCTGGGGTCAGCTAATGTTCACTTTTCTCTTTATAGAACACCTGGAAAAATCAGTTTTAATTCAGGAGGAAATTTCTCACATTGAAGGGACTGAGAAGGTCATTTCTAGTCTGTCCCATGCAGACAAGGACTGGCTACATGACCTTCAAGTTCAACTTTAAGTTTGTATTTTTATTTGTGAAGTAGAAGTGATAATTTTGTGTTGACTCACAATGTTATAAGGATTAAATAAGGTAAAACACTTAAAGTATTTAGCTGCCTAACCCTTAGCAAATGCTACATCTCAGAGTACAGCTGCCATTACCAGCTCTAGATGGTTGTTTCTTTGTAGGTTTTCCCCCTCCACAGATTCTCTTTTAACCAGATGGCTGTAATGGTTTTGCATCTATTTTGAGAAAAGTAAGGACACAGAGAACAAACCTAGCTTTTTGTTCAGGTGTCACATGTTTTCCTTAAAAAATACTCATGACCAAGGAAACTCAAAGGTATTATGAGATGGTTCATTATGAATGGTCATCTAACTAATGTAAAGATCAAAAGAATCACGATAGGATACATTACTGTTTTCTTTGATATACTAGGTTTCCTGAGGAATGTTCATTGTTAGAATGAGCATCATTAGCATAGAATTATCATAATTGTTATGACTTACACTGTAGAGAAAATACCCTCCTCCCCAGAGAGGATGCTCTGCTTTAGCAATAAAGGAGCTGAAGATAACGCTGTAGTTTGGTGGTGGTATCCTATTCAAATTTGCAGTTCCCTGAGCCTTAGCTTGAGGTATGGAGATACCACTTCTTTACATGTTCAGAGCAGGTTGTCTGCGCACAGTTGGATGGAAGACTGTACATATATATATATATATATATATATATATATATATATATATATATATAAAACACATAGGTTACAGCTGCTTTAGTTTGAGGAACTACAGTCTGATTATGCACCTTTCCCTTGGGGCATTGGGAAGCTTTGCTCAAATTCTTAGGTTGCACTAACATTTTCATTTTCCATATGGTTGTTTTGAAAAAACCTCCACTAGTCTACTGACCCACTCAACAACTACTAAAGGGTTATGAACAAAAATCATTGTGTTCAAAGTGCCAGGATGTGTGTGTTTCTATGACAGCATCTGTTCCAATTTTTATAAAAGCACACAATTTTTATAGCTCAGAACACCACCATCACCATCCAATTTCATTTTGGGAGGAAATAAGATAATAATCTCTCTATATAAGTTTAATATTGGTCAAAGAGAAAAATTTTAAGGCAAGCAGGTACAGATGTATAGCTCTGTTTTCAGAGACAAGAATGATTAGCATATCACAGGCTAGTAATGTCACTGACTATTAGAATTGAATTTTATAAATCCTGTTAAAAGGTAAAGTAATTGGCTTATTTAATTCAAATCCACTCAAATAAAAAATGATAATTTGTACATTGAAAAGAAAGTAAAGGAAGATCTATTATTTAAAGTTCTAGGTTAATTGCACAGACAAAAAATGAAAATACTTTATAGGAATATAACAAGGACATATCTAAGAATCATGGAATTTCTATGCTGAAAGGATACTTAGGTTTAATTTAGTGATTTTTTTGTTTATGATAAAAATTGAGACTAAGGTGTGTTAAATTTTGCATCATTAGTAGATGGCAAAGTTGAGACCACACACTGGATCTCTCAGTTTTTAAGACCAGTGTGTTTTGAAACATGTAGTTGGGTGCATCTTCTCTTTAACATTATCCAATTTAATTGAATTGAATTTAGTAAACACTGACTATTTCTCCATAGCAAGTTAATGTCTACCATCTTATATGCATACCTTCCAAAACACAGATGTTTCTTTTGGTAGATGGGATTTAATGAAATAATGCAAACTTTTATTTCAAAATTATTCCCCAAAAGAGTTATATTTTGCAAAAAAGTTTATTAAATTTTGGAAAATATATTCTAAAGCAACAGATCAGATGATGGAAAAATCATTCCTTGACTCACGCAGAATGACTCTTCATCAGTGTCATGTGACCTAGAGGTGATCCATTTTGTTTCCCTTATACCATCTTCTTCACAGAAGTTTGCCTGAGAAATAAGAAGGGAAAGGAAAAATTATGAGAAAAGAAAAAAGTGGAAACAAAGTCTATGTAAATAGGGAAAGGTGGAGGGGGTGAAGGGTGCACAGGTAATGGGAAAAATAAGAACCAAGATACATCATGTACAGGTACAAGCACCCAATGATAAATGTAAATGTATTATGTACCTAAAATGTACCAATAAAAGAATTTAAGCCAAAAAAATAATAAATGGTTATTAGTGGAATCTATTTTGTATAATCCTGAAAATTCAAGGGGAGCTTGCCATGATGCGTGAGATTTTTGTCATCACAAACACAAGTCTTGTCTTCACATTCAGATAACTGAATAATTTGTCCACCAAATAAATTCATTAGCACATCAACTTTCTGATATATTTAAGGGACTAGCTATGTATCAGCATGCCAGTACTCAGTACTTTATCCCCTAGTTATGTTAGAATTTTCTTTTCATAAACCTATGTGGATACGGAAAAATCAGTGATGAACTGGGTTTGGTTGAAGAGCTAACCTGGTAACAGGGTCGACCTTTTTGAAAATGGGGCACTGACCCAAAATATAGTGACCAAAAGGGGAAGAAAATTCAAGTTTTATGTGGACAAGTGTTGAAATCCCAGAAGATTAGCCAGTAAGGGGGGGATCAGTAGGGTTTAGGTAGCTGTAGCAACCAAATCATTCAAGATCACAGCATCCAACCAAGAATTGAGCTGAGCTACAGCTTGAGGATTAGAGATATAAGTACTGAAGCTGAGTGGCAATGGGAAAGTTAGCCATTGGCAAAAAAACTTTGCTTGTCTAAACAAATAAAAACTATTAAAATAGAAATGACAGGAACTCCTGAATATATTATTTTTGATAGTTGTATGTTATTTCTTGTTATTTTGTTTTCTTTTATATACAAGTATCTTGCACTTGTACCTGCGAACTTCAGTTGGCTTTTCCCATAACTAGGCTCTTCTTATGTGCTGCACATCACCTGTCACCAGCTTAGAACCGATCAGAAATCAGTAGTTTCAACTGATTGCACTGTTCTCTACTCTCCTCCAATTACTGATACCTGAGCTGGGTCAAACGAGTGGGCTTGAGATGAAGCTGCCAAATTAAATATACTACACAATCCAGAGTCCTTGCCTCTGGAATCCGATCTTTCACTTATCTGTAGTCTTTTGTTCCAACAAGTCACCTTAGGCAATACTATAGGGTGGCCCTGATACCCTATTCTAATCGCTGGGTTATGTAGGTAATGGCAGTCATATAAGACAGTCTCTCAAGTGGCCTGTCACAACAGTAACCGAGTAAGGGCAGGGCATTGGCAATTTGAGTTCCCACATTTTTAAAAAAATCTGATTTTTTTGAAACTTATTTTCTTTTGCTGTTTAAAAAGTCAGAAACCTCTTTTGGGAGTGTTGGGACAGTTACACAATAATCAATCTTCAGGCTTTGATAATCTCTGATTTTTCAAGGTAAACCAGAAAAGTAGCTCCCTGGGTGCGCATGGTTCATGACACTGCATCATGTTACTGTAAAAAAGCCAAATGCAGATGGTCCCCGATTTATGATGGTTCCATTTATATTTCCTGACTCTTCACTGGTGTGAAAGTGATACGTATTCAGTAGAAACTATACTTTCATTTCTGAACTTTGATCTTTTCCTGCACAAGTGATACACGGAAGAACGTACTGTCATAATGCTGGCAGCAGCAGTGAACTACAGATCTCAGTCAGGTACAAGATCACAAAGGGAATCAGCCCATAGTGTACTCCACAGAGTACTGCATTCAATACACTACACGAGTCATTTGGCAGTTTATTATAATGCAGGCTTTGTGTTAGATGTCTTTGCTCAACTGTAGGCCAAAAGTATTCTGAACACATTTCAGGTAGGTTAGGCTACCCTATGTTGTCTAATAGGTTAGTTGTATTTTTTTTTTTTTCAGTACTAAGGATTGAATCAAGGCTTTTGCTATTGTATTGTATTTTTTATTATTTTGAAACGGGGTCTTGTTAAGCCACTGAATTGTCCAGGATGGCCTTGAATTCATGGTCCTCTTGCCTCAGCCTCCCACATGGCTAGGATTCTAAGCATCTACCACTGTGTCTGATTTAAATGACTTTTTGACTTACTGTTATGATTTATATCTAAATGTCCCCCTAAAGCCTCATGCAGTCATAGGTGGAGCTTTTAGGAGATGACTGGATCAGGGAGGCCTGATAGTCATCTGTGGGTTAATCCACTGATGAATTTATAGCTAACTGTGATATTGGGTGGTGAAACCTGGTAAAGGAGGTGAGTCACTTGGGGCATGGCCTGGAAGAATCTATCTCCCTCCCTCCTCCCCTGATCTCTCTCTCTCTCTCTCTCTCTCTCTCTGTCTCTCTCTCTCCTTCCTGCCTGTCATGCCATGAGCAATTCTCTTTTGCCAAGTAACTGCCTTGGAGTGAGTCAAATATGAGCTAAAACCTCTACAAATTGTAAGCTAAATAAACCTCTCTTCTGTAAGTCATGGATGCCAGGTACTGTGTCTCAGTCATGAGAAGGTAACTAAGACCTACGTGATATTATCAACTTATTATGGGTTTATCAGGCCCTTACTTCACTGTAAGTTGAGGAACTTCTGTACACCGTTTCATAAAGAAAATGGAAATGTAAACTATAAGTAAGAGGGTTTAATATGGTCAAGGAAATCATGTACACCTGTATAAAACATATACTGATTTCCTTTTAATCCTAGAAAGCAAATACTGCTCTTATGTAGTATGCTTATGTGGTGGTGAAAAGTTCCTTGGGAAGGGCCTGAGATTGGTTGATTGATAGATATTTACTTACTATATTCAAGAAAAATAAGAAAACATTTTTCTAAATAATGTAAAGAAGTTTAAAAAATCTTCAAACAGTTTTGTAGTCTTTTTAGAAATGGAAAAGTGATTTGTTTGGCAAGTTCATTAGCTCTGAGAACTCTTTCCTCTGCTTTTCTGTGTGTGTGTGTGTGTGTGTGTGTGTGTGTGTGTGTGTGTGCGCGTGCGTGTGTCTGAATGTTCCTAGCCCTGGCTCTTTTTCCTGTTCTTCATCTATCATCCTGTCCAGATCAGTCCACAGCCTCTGTCCCCAGATGGCAGAACTTCCTGTTGCTTTCTGTCTGTAGGCTTTGGGACACAATATCAAAAAGATTAGTATTTTTAGAGAATTCTTCCAAACCTAGATTTCTTTTATTTCAAGAAGTCTATATTCATTTGCTTCTGTAGAGGTGGTGGGATTTCCCCCTCTTTTTATCTTGGCTCTGTTTCTGGTTTGATGTGAGAGTAGTATTCACAAGTTGCTATAAAACTAATGTGTATTATTAACACAAAACATTTTCAGGGGCACAGGAAGTTTAGAAAATGACCTTTGGTACTGGTTTCCTTGGCCAATTCCTCTGGAATCAATTTAATCAAGGAAGGGATGTTTACAAGAACTGCAGTGGACATACATGTGCATGTTTTATAGATTGTTTTGTTGGGTTATGGTTAAAAACATGATGAAGAAGAGGTCAAGTATGGTGTGGAAGTTCCTGCCTTTTCTTATTTACATTGGATCCTTGTAAAATCCTTTCTAAAGAGTGTGTAAAATTCCTAGACAGAGAAGATTCTGAACTCTGCACATTGTTGGAAAACCAGATATGAAATGTTGAAAAGCATTTGTTTGAAGTATTTTTTGTAAGTAGACTGGTACTACACAATTGAGAAAAACCTATAAAAATAGCCTACAAAGCATAACAATAAACTGAACAACAAGGAAAGAACATTTCCAGGGTAAATATTTGCTAGATAAATTTTCAGGAGCATTAACAGTGGTAAGTTGATATACTGTAGAATGCTGTGATTAAGATCTGGTGCAAATGGAAGAATTAAAAACAGGAGCGTATGATAGAAGATGGAAAATATTTTAGAAGGATAACATAATCTAGTCAATAAGATACTGCATCACATGAGAAGAAAAGTTCCTGAACAAAAGCTCAATTACTATATTTATAGCTCTCTACTTTGAAGAGATAAATATTATCATTTTGGACTGTGAAAAATCCTACAGTAAGAGTCTATGTCTAATTATGTAACTCCAAACAGTTCTTTGGAAATATGTACAAAGTTTAAGAAAAATCTTAAGTCTTCATTTTTGACTGTTAACATATTACGTAGTTATAATTTGAGATATATAGTTAGTTTTTTCCCCTAGGACTTGTTTTGAAAATGCAAATAAATTCCAATGCACTTGATACCCTGGGGGAAATATTTGAACATAAGTTGTCAACTTGAGCATGGCATGAAGTTTGAACACCCTGTGTTTGCCCACATGAGACTTCTGTCTATGAAGCAAAAAGTGGCACCCAGCTCCACGGAACAATGGAAGAATACACAAAACACACATGACAGAAAACGTACGCATCCACCAGCCCCTTAGTTCACTGTGTGTGGTATGAGTTTATCACACCTGCTGTTACCATTTTCCATCAGATTTCAGACAATCTTGCTTCTATTACTGTTGAATAACTCACAAGCTGCAAATCTCTTTTTCAGTACCCACTTCCACAAGTACGTTTGAGATTTTGTAAAACCAGACGGCTATATTTACTCACAGTCGTGGTAGTATTTATGTATTCCTTAACATTGAATATGTGTGAAACTTTTATTTTTAATGATGTTTGTGAGCGTCACATCCCTAACTGTATTAGCCTTGGAAGTTGTTTGGTTTGTATTGTAAATCATGAAGAGCATGGTGATTTTTAGGAGCACAAATGTCATATCATAGCACAGCGAACAACATAATCCAATGTAGTCATTGTGCTGGCCCCATAGAGGACATGTTAGTGATGGGTGTATGGGCCACTAAAGTCTGTAGCCTGCCAGGACTCTGAGCCCTGCAGGTGCTATTTTCTATGAAACAGGCTCTCATCACACTCTCACTCCAGTTGCAAAAAAGCCTAAGCACATTACTTCGTGTTTATTTTCAGATTTACGTTCCAGTGATTTTATTCCTGTTACTTCTTCAGCTTCATTTACCCAAGATGAACCTAAGGAGTTGGCAGCACGCCATACTCAGTGAGGGGTTTTCCAAAGAGCAAAATGTAGCATTTTTCTTGCCTTTTCAAAGAGAGCCATACAGGAAGGAAAACAAGAAATTCAACTTTTAAACTGGGCTATTCATGGCCTTTGCTAAATCTTGGCAGAATTTCATGGTTTTTCATTACTATTCATCTTGCTGATTTCCTAATGAAATGAACTGGTCTTTTCATTGGGGCATAGGGAAGTGAAGTTGGGTTGCCCAAGTCATTAAGAGTTGTTATCTGATGAGTGAAAAATGGATTCCTTTTCAATACACATTTGGGGAGCCTTGGATATTCTTTCATTGCATTCCATTTTGTGAAATTTAGATCAAGGGGCATAAGAAAATTGTTAGAACAATGTCTGCCTTTTTGTTTTCTGGGCAGACAAAAAATAATTGATAGGCTCAGGAATCTGAACAGCAGTACTAACAGCCCTTGACGTTACATTCAGGACGGCCCAAGCATTTCACCTGCTTAAGAACATTCTGGTGCTTTAACCAAGAGGAATCTTAGTTCATTAGCTTCCTAGCTTTTTAGTTAGAACACACACACACACACATACGCACATAGTGTGACATTTTTCTCTTGTATCAACTCCTACTCCATGAAGTTACAAATTTATATAAGAAGGAGAAAATGAACACACTTAAAAACCATTCTGAATTCACTTTTAGAATATAATGGTGTCTAACACAGAACTTTAGAAATATTGAGTGGGTAAATAATATAATTATATATTTGATTTAATTTTACTTAAATTTACAGTAAAAGACTGTTTTAAATATTATTGAAATATGCTATATTGTCTATAACATAGGTTAGACTCTGAATATCCAATTCAATTTTAAAATCTTGGAAAAGGAAAACAGCAATAAGTTTGAATTGAAAGGAGACAGCATTTAATCCATTTGATATGATGTTCTAGCATTTTCTTTGAATATGAATAATCGTTAATTCTAGCATTTTGTTTGCAGCATCCTAAATATTCTGATATTTGGTAACATGTAGGTAATATTAAAATATTTCAGTTAACTTGCCAGTCTGATGTTGTAGAATTATAAGAACGCATTATTAGAGATTTTAACGTGAATTAAATGTATTTACACCTAATCTCTGATTTTTCTACCAATCTCTAGTATGTAGAATTCTAAAATACTAGTGATGTGAGTATGTGTGAGAGAGCGTGTGTGTGAGAGAGAGAAAGAGAGAGAGGGAGAGAGAGAATGTATTATGCATTTTGAAACTTGTATCAAGATATAACTGTTTTTGAAATGCATAGATCACAATAGAAAACCATGAATGCAAAATAAACATCCCAGAATATTTGTATACAATAGTTTGTTTCCACAATTCTGTTAAATTTGGGTTCATTTTGTTCTGCCCTATAGACAATTGAAGCAAGGGGTTGATGCGTCACTTCCCTAAATTGGGTTGTGGTCAACAAGATATTGAAGTAGCTGAAAAATGTAAATATAGCCAATACATTTGTTAAGAGCCAAAAAAAAAATTAATATATATTGTTTCTCAAAAAATCACTTGGCAGATCCAAGGTGAAATGCAGGATTTCTGAGCTTGTACAGTGGCACCCGAACTCCTTTCATTTCAGTTGACTAGATCTATATTGTACACAGGGCAGTACTATCAACCTATAAAGGGGACAGTGGGCGTAAGAGTTATACGAAGACGGAACCAAGTCTTCCATTTTGAAGCAGAATTTGCTGAGAACATTTTTATGTGAACAGTAAAAAATGACTTCTACTATTATAAGAGTATATAGATGTGGCTATAAAGTTTTGGTGTCATGCAGTATGTCTACATGAATCTAACCTGTGATTTATGCTAAGTATTACAATGGTAGATTGACTTTTAGAGAATGCAGAAGAGAAACTAACACAACTTCTATCCTTTTTTATGTATCATTTCATTATAATATGGACAAAAGAAATAAAATTGTTCATTTAGAAGAGTGCATTCAAGTCTTTTATTTTGTGTAGTAGAAGACAATGATCCAAAGAAATAAAATGTCTTGGCAAGGGTGACAGCTCAAATTAGTTATCAGTCCAGAAGTACAATCTGATTTTCTTTTCTCATGATGTTCTCCCTGTACTTGGCTACCTCTTCTTAGTGATGTTAATAAAGAATTTCCTTCAAAGGAAGAAATGAATAATCTTCAAAATAATTCTCCAAACATCCAGAATTATCTTTAACTTTTTCTCTCACATTGCTTAATTTCATCAGCTTTGAAAAAATAAAGGGACATTTTATTGCATTTGCTTCTGCCTAATCCTCCTTTACTCTCTAGCAAAAAAATTCATCATTAACTTGATTCTTCTTACTTGCTCTCTTTGGCCTATGTATGAGCCAGATTCATTTTTGAGGAAAAGTCTTTTCGGCTGTTAAAATATAGCAATGCTGTTGTAGACATCATCTCAGATAAATTGTTCATGTGAAATAAGATCAACTTATGTGACTGTCTTTCATTCGTATTTTGTACAAGCCCTCAGCTCTAGGAAACTATAATTTCATCACTTTTAAAAATTATTTGTTGAAATATTTTACATTGTCTTATGAAAAGGTGGCACTGGGTGGTCCTTCCACAAGCAGATTCAATTCTTTTTTTTTTTTCTCCTTTGGATCTTATACACATTTTGGAGGGCTGAAAGCACAGTGGAATACACAGAGCACTTCAGTAGTTAAATAGAATAGAAAGAAGGAGGAAAAGATGGGAAGTAGGGAGAGAGGGAATAGAGGAAGGCCATCAGGCAGGGAAACAATTTTTGAACAGACTTATTGCAGGAATCAAAGATGTAGTTCTTGTTACCATGTGAGACATTTGGATTTGTGGTCAGATGGACTAACTGTGTGAACTTTATCTTCTCAAAGGGAAAAAAAATGCCTGTTTGCACAAACACAGGCATCACATTTCAGCTGGAGTCCCTTTGGAAATTCAAAAGTTCTCAAGTTCTTTCTCCTCCAAATACAAACAGAGGCTCAGTCAGGTTTCTCATCTGCCCAGAAGAAGTTAAAGAACATGTGACTATGGTAGACAAAACAAGAATATATACAAAATAACTGGAAATGTCTAGATCTTGAAAAGTACCTGATGTGGAAAAAAATTAAAAGAGACAGGAATGGAAAATTCCTTTGCTGGCTTCCTGTTCTCCTTCCTGCAAAAGTGGGATTAGTTACGAGCTGTCAAAAGAAATATCACTTTTAATTCTTATTTTGGGGGGAAGGAAAGCATTACAAAAAATGCCTTGGATGGGAGTGAGGCAACGGACGGCTTTCCTTTTTACAATCATTCCTAAAGTTTGAACTAGCACAAGATGGTTATTAGTTGGGAAGGAAAGGATTATGTGTCTGCATGAAAAGGGACTAATAGAGAAAATGATGCAGGTAAATAAATTCCCTCAGATATTGCATAATGAAACAAGCATTGTGGTAATGAAGTCAGTTAGGGGTTTGGAACATGAAATATCCAAGAAATGATCTGAGATCTTCTAGATAGACAAAGACAGAATTAACAAAAGCAAACTAGTGTTTACAATGAGAGTGTCTTTTGAAATCAAGCCAATCGTCTTTGGTACAGTTCTCATTCCTGCGGAAGGCACACTTCCTTAAGGAGCCTGATCATTTTTCAAATCACAAGTACTTCGTGCAGAATTTGCCTAATGTTCTTTCTTTGTTTTGGCTAATATCAAAAAAATTAAGAAAGAAAATCCTATCAGTAAGCACAGTATGATTGGAGACTGCTGGCAAGCCAAGATGTATGTTCCAAAAGATCAGCTTGGCCCTCATCTCCTCAGTGTTAGGAAGGCCATGATTACAAATGCATTCTTTTGTCTTACGACAAGAGATCCTTAAAGGTTAAAAAACAAGATTCAAATAAAATATTTTATGTGAAAGCACTGGGGAAAAGATTGGAAATAATTGTGCCAAAGCAAATGAAGGATTAGGTTTAATTTTTATTAGCTTTTTTGTACTCTTATTTATAGTATCTATAATAAATACTTATATAATTTTAGAATCCAGGAATAATTTTTGAAGATATCTTTCCATTCCATCCCTCTTCCCTGACCCGAATAATCTATCTTTTAACCTGTTAGTATTATTCAGTATATCAGACTATTTCAAATGATACAGCCAATTTTACCTCCTTTGATGGAATCATTGTTGAACTATCAGGCATAATCTTATTAAAATGCTGACCTGGATTGCACTTGGAAGAAGAAAATTCAAGTTGGCTCACTTTTCATTTTCTCTTTGGTTCTTGGTATCTATTTTTTAAGGGTTTGGAATATAGCAAAACACACACAGTCCTTCCAGTGGAAATGAGACACCCTGAAAGAAAATGTCAAGGTTTGCTGCGATGATGATGGAGAAAGGTCAAGTCAGGCATGGCTATTAAGTGGCATGTTGGGTGGAGTAACGGTGCAGCAAGAGCGCCTTGTGCTTCTGGAGGGGTGGGAGAGGCAGCCATCGAATGTAATGGAAGCTTATTGGAGACTGAAATAAGAAGAATCCAGGAGAATAAATAAACAAATAAACACAGGAATTAATAAAAGTTTCATGGCTTTGATATGAAAGGCTTGCCTAATTCAGAAGAGCATTTGATTCTTATTAGCTATGGAGTCCTACCTTTCTCCTTTACATCTTGTTGTATTCAAAGATGGGTAACATTCAGACAGTTCCTTCCTACCAGTATTTAAAATTTGATGAAGGGAATAAGAAGTGCAACCAAGAACTATAACATGTAGATTTAAAGAAAGAGTACCTTAAAATATTTTATTCTTTTAAATTAACTTTTAAATAAATTATTGATTGATGGTTATAGAAGATAAGGGAAAAGTTACCAAAAGAAATTTTGAACGGAATGTAGGTACATTATTCAGTTTTCCATCATTGTGATAAATACCTAAAATAAGTCAACTTTAAGGGAGGAAAATATTTGCTTTGGTTCAGAGTTTCAAAAGTTTCAGTCCATAGTTGGTTGGCTCTGTTGATTTTGGGCCTGTGGTGAGGCTGCATATCATGGTGGGAGCTTATAGTGGAGCAAAGCTGCTCAGCTAATGATGGCCAGGAAGCTGAGAGAGAGAGAGAGCGCGAGAGGACCATGGTCCCAATATCCCCTTCAAGGAGTGACCTATTTCTTTCAACAAGACCCCACCTCCTAAAGGTTCCACCATCTTCCAATAGTGTCACAGATTGGCGACCATGTCTGTAACATATGGTCCTTTGCGGGACATTTCAGATCCCAACTACAATAATAGGCTTGTAAATTATAGAAACGCACTTGGAGTTAACCAAGTGAAGAAATAATGAATCAGACAAGAGTAACATTGCCTTTGGAGAATAGTGAATTTTATAGTTTAGCTGGCATGGAGATTGGTAAAAAGTTTTGGTTAAGGGATGGATACTAAATATTCAAGCCTTAAGGGCCATGGCCTCTGTTGAGACCTCGAGATCCCCTGATTTTTGTCATCGTAGTGTGAAAGCTTTCATTAACGATGTGAAAATAAATAGCCTGGCTGTGTTCCCATAGACTTTATTTATTGACACTAACATTTGAATTTCATATAATTTCCACATGTCAAAAATATTCTTCTTTTAATTTTATTCTCTTCACTACTTAAAAATGTGAAAACCATTCTTGGCTCAGTTCTCTCAAAAACTGGAAACAAGTTGTATTCTGCTAACGCTAGAACCAGAAGAGTAATAGGTCAATTCTGTATGGTGGACAGCTCTTTTGTATAGCGTGATATTTCCCAAACCATTACTGAAATTGTTGGACAGCAATAAAGAACAGATTATTTAAAAACAGAATCATTTATTTTAATAATTATTTATTATTAGGGGACAGGCATTTAAGTAATGAATTCTTTCATCATCTTATAATTTCACAATTCTGCACACAAACACGCCCCTTCAGTTGGCCTTAGTTTCTCTTTCTGTGTCAGGGAAAAATGCAGGTCACAAAAGCTGAGCTTCAATAATGTCAATTTTCACTGAAGGTAAATTGAGGGTATATGGAACACGGAATAGAAAAGCCAATCCAGAAAGCCAGTTTTCATTTCCATTTGGCTTTGGAAAGTGTTTTTTCTACTTACCTGTTGCACACGGGTGTGCCTGATATTCCCAGAATTCACTTCCCACAAAGGAATGAAGCCATGCTGTGAAGGTCTGACTCAGCTGGAGTCGGGAAGCTCTCCAGGATCCCCATCTTGCCTTCCATTCTGCTCTTTTCCGTGTTGTGTGTGGATGTTTCCTGCCTCAGAGCAACGCAAGTGCTCACACAAACAAAGCAAACTACCCTGAATTGTCCCTCCAGCATGCCGGGAAACAGGTACGTCTTTGGGCTCCTTAAAAGTCCTTGGGGATGGACCACTACTAAAGGGATCCCAGCTTTCTGACAAGCGGCATAATTATAATAGTCACTTAACAAACAAGCCTGACTTATTATGGGCACTTCACAATGAGAGATGTTTATTAGTATGACAATGTAGATATGTATCACATCTTTGAATTTCTTTGCAGTGAAAGCAAAGGTCTACTGCTTCCTTGACATTTACGGGTGACTGAAAAGTTAAATCTTTTGAAAGGTTTAGATTGTTCTGTCCAACAGTTTGCAAAACCTGTAATCCCATCAGAATGTCAAAACCTTAACAATAGTAACAGCCTGGAACACTGATTATCTACCTGATGTAGGTACTATTGTTGCTATTATTATCATCATCTGATTATTATCAACTGATGCTGTTGTTGCTATTATTTTTGTCATCATATCATCCCCACTTTACTGATGAGGAAACCAGGATACATAAAGGTTAAGCCAGTTCCAATGTCACTTAGCTAGTAAAGGACAACACCAACATTGAAATCTATTCCTACTTTCTTAAAGATCCATGCTATAAAAATGGAAACCAAAAGCAAACCACCTCCAAAACAACAAAAAGTGTCAGATCTAGAAAATGCCCCTTAAATTCAGAGGGCTAAATAAAACAATGTTCCTCTAGATCCCCTGCCTGCAAATACTCTTTGGGGTAAAGGAAAATAGTAATTCCTGTTCAGCAAAATACTCCCATAGAGCTTTCCTGGATACAGTTCCCTGTGGGTTCTGCAGAGCTCAGGATTGTTGTTGATTTAGTTCCTCCTGGCTGCCTTCATGTTTTCTGGATTTTGCTTTTGACTCTCATATTATAAATCTACCTCTTTCTTTATCACTCAGCATTCTGCCTTCAGGTAAGCTAGGCTGACCACGTGACCAACTCAACATTTGTTTTTTAATCCACTAGGGCCCACAGCCATCAGAGTGTTGGACTGTACCTTCAGGACATGGACCACAGCCTGCATCTTATTTACCTTGCATCTCAGTCTCAAGCGCCCATCCTGATGTTGGAGGAAGGAGAGCTTTCCAGCACCAGGCTGTTTTCTGCTTTACCACAGCTAAACAACTGTCCTGCCCAGGTTAAATACTCATCAAAGCCATGTTAAAGAGAGGAAGGAATGCATGGGAGCTGAGCAGTTTCTCAGTTTTCATTGGCACGCAAGCCCAACCCTCACCTGCTAACAAGTAGACAAAGAGTTCTGGTGAAAGGGTGTCTCTGCTTTGTTAGATAAAGTCTGCGAATGGGCATGAATGTTTCCATAGTTTGGTTCCCAACAATCCTGTTTGTAAATATCTGAGTCACTTACTGGCATTGGTGAGCATACTTCTGGCCCAGGAAATCTTCCGCTTTTCTACCCTAAGGGCAAACTTAGTCTGCATGCACTTGAGTGACCTTCACAGTATACCTCCTTCTAAAGTGCAGAGCCAGTGAGGTCATTGCTGTCTCAGCTGACTGGCGAAGTCCTGCTTAAGAGATGCCAGGGTGACCTATGTAGATTCTCAGGGTGGAACTGTAGGAACAAACCAGTGTCAATGGTTAACCCAGATTCTTGTTGTTCAGGGGTTTTCTTTCCTTTATTATTAACTAAAGAACATTCTTGCCATTGCCCAGCTGAGAGCACCCAGCTCATAGATTCTCTATGGGGAAAGTGAGTAAAGGTAAGTATTGCTCTGTTTTTGCTATTCACAGTCATTCCTGCTCTGGTTTGCTCTTGCTAGGCTCTGTGGAGGAACAGAGAAACCTCTATGTCCAGCAATTCAGCATCAATGTTGAATTAAATGTAATTAAAATAATTTAATTTTCTATCCAAGTGCTTTATGTAGGAATAAAAGAGGGTGTCATATTCCTTAATTTATTTTGAAGCTTTGGGCAAAAAGTCTCACGATGCTTACAGGGTCTACTAAGCAGATTTTATGTACCGTTAAATCCATAGATATCTCAACCTGACTTTGTCATATTCATAGCATATGGAGTATACAATGACCACTTTCAAAACCAGAATATTGGATCATATATGTGTATATGTATGCATGTGTGTATTTGTGTGTACGAGTGTATTTACATTTACGAACATAACTGCAAGCATTGAAATGTATTTATATACCCATAAAGAAAAATAAGTTAACTCTTTCTTACAGTCATCTGCAGTAATATAAGAGAAAATAAAACATCCATTTCTCGAGACTTTTTTAAATATGTATTGAAGTAAGGAGTTTTCTCCTGCTGTTTTTCCCTTAGCTTCTCTAAAGACTTTCTGTTTAAAGAAGAACTTTTGTCCTGCGGAATTTATTCAGAAATGTAATGGACTTGTAAATCTTAGCTCTCTGAAGACAATGAATTCTCTCGTATGCAATCAAATTGTTTCTGTTGATTGTGGCTTTAAGTGGTAAATAAGAGAGATGAATTTTGATCTTGTACATTGTAGTCTTATCCAGTTGTGTGGACTGAAAGGTCTTAAGGAAAACAGAGCTATAGCATTTCTGCTCAATTTTACCCTTACAACTTCCTAAAAAGAAAAGAATATATTAACAGTGTTAAGGTGCTGTGGCAAAAGTAGACCAACCTCTCTCTATGCTAGATTTTAACCAATAAAATAGCACAAAGTATCTCTCATGGTTCCTTATAGAAAGTATTTAAGGAGTTTCTGAAATTAAGCTAAAAAGAAGTTTAAAAATGGACAGAGTCCAGAGTTCAATTCAAATCAGTAGAGAGCAGTGGGATGTGGGGAGAGAGGAGAGAGACCTTGAGTAACTGATGAATGCAATCTTGTTTAATTTTAGAATATGAAAATTGTGGTACATCTGAAGCATTAGTCTCATACAAAACAAGACCACAACAACATTTGAAACTGAAACACTGAGGTGGGAGTGGCTTTCAACCTGCTATGTTCATTTTTCTAAATAAATATTTTGACTTGGAAGAGAAGAATTTTCAAGGATATTAAAAAATATGTTTCTTCCATTCTATGTAGGTGAGTAGTGAGTATAAGTTAAGACTTGGATGTAAATTAGTTGAAAATTAGGAATTGGCAGAAGTATACTGTAGGGAAAAGTGATAGATATATAAAAGACCTTTAAAGTAAATATTGGGCACCCAAACAATCTATGTTTTTTACTTCTTAAATTGTAGAGCTTATTACTTGAACAGTGTTCAGATTTGTCCCGTATGAAGTTTATACTAGTGTGTTCCATGGTACTTCCTAGTTCTAGGGAAATATGGCTTCAAATCTAATTTTAGGAAATTTTGTTATTTCAGGCATCACATGGACTGTAAGCATTTCTAAAGAGCTTAAGCATTCAAGTGCTAGCTGTGTTCTGGATGCTTAAGTTCTATATTTGTTGAATCTTCTTTGTAAAGAAGTTTTTATAAATGAAGCTTAAGTTCTCTTTCTGGCTGTGTAATTGAGAAAAGGTCATATAACTTCTCTAAAATTCAAGCTCAGTTTTGGCTGAATTTCAGAATGCACATGTTTGCTTCCCACTGCCACCAACACCAGAACTCTAATACACAGATCCTGAGCAGAAATATATTGACACAAAGTGCAAAGAGGAAGGGCTCCACAAAGACCTCTTGTTGCTCTCCTTATGCAGGGAATGCAGTTGGACCCCCAATCCTCTGTCCCTTGGATGTATCGTCAAAGCTTTCTCCAGATATTTGTTTCAACATTGTAGGAAACTTGATCAGTCAACATAGTCAAAGGCGAAGCCTCAAGAATCCACCCTGATTCATTTCATTAAGGTGCCATACAACTGCCACCAGTCTTTTTGTTTCGAAGCGTATACATAAACAATTATATCACATAATAGAAGTGATTTTTTCAGAATTGAGATTTTATGCTTGTCCATTAGTACTGCTTCTAAAATAATGAGAAACGAATAGGTTATTGTTGTTACTATTACTATTATGAAGAGCAATACCTACTTTTTGCTTATGTAAACAGAAACTCTGGCATTTTGATTTTTTTTATTATAGAACTTCCAAGTTCTTTATCACTATAAGATCCTGAAATCAAGAGAGTGGATTATCTGGACCATTCCCTGATTTGGTTGGTACTGCACTTAACAACACATATTTTTCACTAATTTATTCATGGATTGCTTCTCTCAGAAAATATTTATTAAATGACAAAAAGTATTTAAAGCCAGAGAGCTTGGTGGTATGTTGTCTATTACAATGAAACTATTTTCTGGAGGAATTTTTAGCTAGTGAAGGAGGAATATGAGATTATTTGTCCTAGACTAATATACTATTTCATGTATTGAGCAAATACTTATAAATTGTCTACTTTGTGCCAGGCATTGAACAGATATCAAGGATATGCTAAAGAAAAGAAAAACATGAAAGAAGTCCTTCTTTTATGAGTCTTCTATTTTAGTAGAAGTTTACTGTTAGAAAATAAAGTGCATGTCAAATGTTAACAAATAATAGAAACAAAAACAGAATAGGGGGAAGGACTGTGTGGAAAGAGACAGGAGAGTGATAAAGTTGGATTGGTTATCCATTGCTGTGTGATGAATGATTTTAAAACAGCGACTTGGAAGAGAAAACATTTTTTGTCACATTTTTGTGGGTCAGGATCCAGGTTTATCTGGGTCATTTGGGTCAAAGTCTCTTCCATGCTGCCATTGAAGTGTTCCCAGGGCCTGTGGGTGTCTCTAGCTTCACCTGGGTTCTGGATGGGGGATCACCTTCTGGCCTCTTACTTGTTATTAGGCAGGATATGGCTCCTTCTTGGGCAATTGGATGGGTGTCTCTGCTCTCCACTGGTTGTTATCTAGAGCTCTTTCCCCACCTCCTTGCCAAATAAGCCACTCCTCAAACAACTACAACATAGAGGCTGGGTTCTATGATAGCAAGTGAGAGGTGGGACAGAGCCAAAGTCCTTTACTACTCTAATCTTAATGTGAGATCTCTCATTTTGACAATGAGGCGATATTGACAATATTCTTTTAATTAAAAGGGAGTCAGTGGAGATCACACTCAATGGGAAAGGAATACACAAGACTGTGAATAGCAGGAGACAGGGATTACTGGGCACCATCTTCAAAGCTGCCTACCACAAGTTGGCATTGTAAGTCATATTGTCAAAGAAAGCTTCACTAAGAAGGGTGACATATGAGTGAAGACCTGGAGGTGATGAGCAGGTTGGCAAGGTGGACCCACAGAGAAGAACAGCTCTAGTTGATGAAACAGCTTTGACATGGGCGTGTTCAAGAAGAAGCAAGGAGTCCAGTGTGGCTGGTGCAAAACTGAAGAGTCAGAGTCCCAGTGGGTGAATTCATATGGATGCGCCATGCTATCTTACAAGATGGAGAAGATTATGCCAGGTGTGTGTGTCAGAGATTCTTGAGATGCTAGATGTTGATTTCAGTAGGTAGAGAGCACAAGAAAGAGTACTGTGGGTGACGGACAGGTGATATGAAGGGGCAAAATTCAGAAGCAAGAATGAGGCAAATTATAACACACATTACAACAAATGAAGACTTAGCTCCTGTAGCTTGCCCAGTGGGGTAAGTGAAAGGAGCCTGAACAACAAGACTCTGTAGAGGATGACGACATGGTCACCACCATGAACCTTGTCTCGACACACACATCTCTTCAACCCAGATACTGGGTCCTGTCTGCCTCTTCCCAAATGTTCCCCACAGACAACTGCAAAGTAAAGGTAGATTGCCTGAGCAGTAAACAGAAGACTTTCTCCAAATACCTCTCCCAAACCAGGGTGTGTTCCTTTCTCATATATTAGCAACATAGTTAATAGTTGATAAGACATCCAAGGAAATAGTCCTTCTGAGATGTCTATTGAAGTTAAAATAAGCTTAAATAGGTGGTTTTAGTTTCTAGGGCCAGGCACCCACCTTCAGCAAATAAGTGGTTTGTTTATACCCTGAAATGCACTGTATGAAGGATTCCTGTGCAGAGACAGTGGCATTCTTCTTGCTTAGATGGCCAGGGCTCTGAAAACTTCTCTCTCTCTCTCTCTCCCTCCCTCCCTCTCCCCCCTCCCTCTCCCTCTCTCCCTCTCTCTCTCTCCCTCTCTCTCCTCTTACTAGAGATTAAACACAAGAGCTTCATCCTGAGCTGCACTCTCAGCTCTTTTTAAATTTTTTATTTTGACACAGGGTCCCATCAAGTTGCTAAGTTGCCCAAGCTGGGCTCCAATTTCCAATCTGCCTCAGCCTTCCAGAGTTCTGGGACTACAGACATGTACCACTGCACCTGACTGAGAATTCTTTCTATTATCATCCCTTAGATTCTGTGTACATTGGGCTTTGTATCGATGCCACTCTGTTCAAAATAGTTGCTTTCAAGTGGAAAAAATAGGATCAAATTTTTCCTTTTCTTTCTTCAGGATTTCTTATTCTAAAGTTGATGATTCAGATGCCAAATATACAGCATTTTAATGCAAGCATTTCACTGTTAAACATCATTTTCCAGCTACCTTGGATTCGCATTCACATTCATTCACTCTGTTGCAAAAACAGTTTTGAGACTGTCTATAGGTGCAAATAAAAATGAAAAAGTCAATCAGTGTAAGAAACAGCCCCAAATTATATTTACCCAACGGCTCTCTGTAGGGGTGATTTTTACCTTAACATATTACAGAAATATCACCTCACTCCTAATTTCGTTTTACTTATATGAGTATAATTTTAAAGACTTCCAAATAATCACATGGCGTTAGAATACATTCCACAAGATTTTTTCTTCTTTTAAATTCAAATTAAGCTTTCAGTTTTTTAAAAGGTAAACATCTGTTCTAGTATACTCAAAGAAAAAAGCATATCATTCAGGCAAATTTTAAGTTTTCATTGGATCTGATTTTAAATCAAAGCCACAGTCCCATGCAATCAGTAATCCTTTACTGAATCTCACTATACTAGATAATTTGGGTACCAAGATAATAAAGACTTGGTTCCTTCCATGAATCTGGCAGAAGAAGGCAGATCTGTTAATAATTAAGGTGATGCAATTATCTAGTACCAGGATAACAAAAAGTATGATTCGTACAATGACAAGTTGAACTTCTCTTCCAGGAAAGTAATATGATGATAACCAAGGTTTGGCATGTTGGTGTGGTCCTCAGTATATTTTTAGAATTTAAAACTTTCATACGCTGAAATACTATTTTCACTCTGAACTCTATTACAAGATTTTTCATTGCCAGTAAATCACTCCCACAGTTCTCTGATTGTAAGAGCACAATTTTTGTTTATTTCCCCCTATAGTTTGATAACTGAATTAATCAAAGTTCTCTAGAGAAATAGAAGTAACAGGGTATATAAAAAGAGGAAAAGAAGAAAGAGGAAGTGGAGGGGCAGGGGAGGGGAGGAGGAGGACAAAGACAAGAGAGAAAGGGTAAACTAGTTTACATGGCTATGGGACTGGCAAGTCAGAATTCTGTAAGGCAGGCTAGCAGTATAGACATTTCAGTAAGAGCTGATCTTGCAGCCTCGAATCTGACTTTACAGGACAGGCCAGCAGACAGAAAACTTAAGCAGGATTTCTCAGTCTTAGTGTTAAGGGAGAATTGCTGCTGGTTCTTCAGGGAGCCTCATCCTAGCTCTTGAGCCCTTCAAAGACTTGGGGGAGGACTACCCACATTATGGAGAACAAGTCTACCAACAACCTCCTCATAAGAATATCAGGACTGGTGTTTGAGTAGCAACTGGACACCACAGCCTAGCCAAGGTGATACGCAAAATTAAACATCTCAGGAAAACAGGGCATTTTCACCTGTCTGTATTTTCCCATGCAGTTATGAGATATAATAGATTTGAATCTTCAGTTCCTTTCTTTCTCTCTTTGTTTGCTTTCTTTCTCTTTTTCTTTCTTTTTCTTTCTTTCTTTCTTTCTTTCTCTTTCTTTCTTTTTTCTGTCTTTCTTTCTTTTTTCTGTCTTTCCTTCTTTCCTTCTTTCTCTCTTTTTTCTTTCTTCCTTCATTTACTTCCTTCCTTCCAATGTTTTTTGTCTGTCTTTCATTTGCAGAACTGGCCCTTGAATCAAGGGCCTTTGCACTGAGCTATATACCCAGCCTTTAAAAATTTTTAATTTTATTTTAAGATAGCATCTCATTAAGTTGCCCAAGCTGAGCTCAAATTTGCCGTCCTTCTGCTTTAGCTTCCCAGAGTCCTAGAATTATAGGTATGGGCCACCAAGTCTAGCGTGAAGCTTCTGCTTTGGAAAAAGACATTATAGGGCCGGGGATTTAGCTTAGTAGCTCCTTGGCCTATTTGGGAAGTACAAGGTCCTGAGTTCGATCCCTGGTACAGAAAAAAAAGAAGATATTATGATTTTGCAATGTATTTAAACTCAATAAAATGAATCTTCCTAAAAACACCATCATTTGCACATAGAGAATTCTATTAATTTTTTTTCAGTACCAGGAATTGAACTCAGGAGATTGTGCTTGAGAGGCAGGTGCAGTGCCACTGAGAAAAATCCCCAGCCCAAGGCTTCTATTAATTTAATACAGTATGTTCAGTGCTACAAATTTTCAATAATGTAACTTGATCAAAGAAAAATACTTATTTTAATTGAGGTGAAGAACAAATTACGTTAAAAGACAGCTATAGCATAGCTTCTAATGGCACTTCATCCACTTCTATCAAGCTCACTATCTATAGCACATATTTTATTTTCATACCACCCTCTCCTTTATTTTTATTTAGTTTATTTTTTATGTGTATGATTCCTACCAATGAATAACTGTATCCACTGTGGTAATAGCATATGAGGAGCTCTTAGAAATCACAGGATAAACACATATCATTTAGAAGCATTCATTTAACTCAATGATTTGGATGGGGTGAAGAAAATCAAGTAAGTTAATTGATAATCAGTTTAAATAATTATCTTTGTAATGAATGTTTGAGTATGTATAACAAAATTTAAGACCAAACTACATTCAAGGGAAAGTCATAAGACTGTGAAATATTTTGAGTTTAGGTCCAGTCCTTTGTTAGACCCTGAAATTCCCCAAGATTTGGGGTAGGAATAAAAATAAAGTACACACTTCTTGTCTGTTTTATTAAGTTTCTTTTCTTTAATGGAAAATTCTGAGAAGCATTATTGCAGAATGGTTTTACAAGACATGATTCTTGGTTTTTGTTACTACTTTATTAGTTAGTTGGATCTGCCCCAGAAAAATATCTACTCACCCACAAATTTGGCCAGTCTTTTCACAACTATGTGCTTTTCTGGTCTCATATGAGACTGGTCTAAACAATGGGTAATTCAAGACATTCTGTCTGTACTTTGGGGAAATAATCCAAAGTAATCTCACAAAACAAGACACCTGGCCTAATGGCTGGTCCACACAAATTTTTCAGTAGATTTCTGATTCAAGATTTTACTATCCAAAGCAGTACAACACATTGGTTCCTTGTACAAGAGGTTAATAGTTCTCACTGCCTAGTACCCAAAAGGCATGAATAGTCATCCCTCCTGGGCAAATTAGGTAGTTAATCAAACTTTTATTGCTCTTATATTGTATTACTGAGTTCTAGTTATAGATGGTGCAGTAAAATCTTTCATAGACTTACAACTAAAATTTGAGAAGATGCCAGAATATTAGAGACTATGAGTTATACATCAGGATTTTCACATCAAAAAGCCTGCTCCATTTATATGTTTAGTTAGCCTTTTGTCTGGGTCAGAATTGAACCAACTTCTGGGTGGAGAGATTAGTGTGGTTAATTTGAACAAATTATGCAAGATTTAATTAGTTCCTCATATTTAAATGTAGGCTTTATGAGAATAGGAGGTGGTTTCACTTCCTCATGACTAAAATTTATTTAATTGTATTAGATAACAATATTGAGTTAAAAATAAGATTACACTATTTGCACCAAGAGCTTAAATGCTAAAGAAGCATTCGGTAAAACGAAAATGAGCACAGTAAAATTATAAGTGAACAGACCCAAACAAGACCAAATAAGAAAAATACAGTGAGTTTTACACTCCCAGTAAATGCAATGGAAATCAGGGTACTATTTCCCTGTGTTGTGTTACTATAGAACAAAGAGTTTTTGTGTGCTCCTGCTGTGCAACTGTATCATCTCATTCTTGTTATTTGCTGATGTGAACAATGACAATATTTCTCCAGGTGCACATAGAATTTTGTTGTGGCCCTTTAGGGTAGCTTGACAAACAAAAGCACACAAATACCGAGTGAAGAGAACTAGTACATGAGAAGGAGAGGTCCAAAATTGTGTTCTGGACCAAATTAGGTCCAAATTAATTGAGGTTCAAATTACTTGTTCAATCTTATGTGTTTGTGTGTGTGCATAAAATAAGTGTCTATATTAATCATGCATAAACTAATAGTTGCTATATCATGATTAGAATATTACAAACCTGGTTCTATTAGAGATCAAAATAATAGCATTCAGTACCCATCTTGCCATTAAGAAGCAGAAAGTTGTCTTTTCTTTTTTTTTTTTTTTGGTACTGGGGATTGAACTCAGAACCTTGCACTTGCGAGGCAGGCGGCAGCATCAGTGAGCTAAATTTCCGCTCCCAGAATGTTGTTTTTTACACATTGGTTTCACAAGTGGCATCTCCTTTTTGCTAAGTGGATGTGCACTGACTCATTCTTTTGGGCAGTGGGCACATAAACATTAATATATATTATTTCCCTGCCTTAGAGAAAGTGAGAGTCCAACAAATGAAGGCATTGGCAGAAAAACCACCAGACCCTGAGAAATGAAGATTTGTAGAAGCAATACTGACAATTTACTTTGAAGGGAAAAAAATGTCTGCCTGTTCATGAAGAAGCTAACAGGTTTAGGAAAATGTGAAAAGTTCAGTGTGGCTAGATTATAGCATTCTTAATGTGAGGCTGGAAGCAGATTGGTAAAATGGAATGTAGAGCTGAGTATGACCTGGCAGTAGGTAACTTGGGGGAGTAGAGTGTCCATCTCTCTCTCACACATCATTTGGGATTGTAATTCTAAGATTGTCTCACTTTTACTTGTGACTGATTCTGGGAAAGGAAGATAAATTAATAAGAAACAGGGAGAACAGAAAAGGGATCAGAGAAGTTAATTAATCATGATGTTTTCATATTTTATGAAGGAGTCACGTAAAATTGCAAGGTAGGTGTTTTAAGAACTAGAACTAACTCTAACAATAGAATATAATCATTGTTTATCAGGGCTTGTCTGTCTTTTGAAGTTGATCATTCTTTGTGCTTTATTGTCCTAAGCTATTTTGGATATTAACTCTGTTTTTGAAGTAGGTGGCGAGCACCTTTTCACACCCAGATAGGGTGCTAAAGAAAATATTAGGAATTCACCTGCCAAGGCTTGGTTGGATGTGTAAGATGGACTAAAAGAGGCATCATGGTTTAAGGGAAAGAACACTGGGTTTAAAATTAGAAGTCTTCAGGGCCAGGGATTTAGCTTAGTGGTTCTGCCACCTGCCTCGCAAGCCCAAGGTCCCAAGTTCTATCCCTGATACCAAAAAAAAATTAGAAGTCTTCAAACTTCTTGTCAGTATGCATTTGTTATTATTTGACAGTAAGTAATTCTCTGTTTTCACTTTCCTTATGTACTACAATGGGGATATTTACTTTGTTCATTTATACTTTCCTTCACTGAACAGTTCATACACTCAACCAGTGTTTGATTAAAATAGAACCCCTAGCAGAGGAGTTACATATATATATGGATTTGACTTTTCACAACTTGTTACACAGCCTATGTGAACCTGTTCTTTCTGTATCTGGTGCTGGAAGCTGAAGTTGGAAGGACCAGTTGATGTGACATAGAGGAGGACAACAAATTACAGCCTATTCAATTAACTAGACATCATTGAGATTAAATGGAGCCCAGGTTGTTTTCTGGCTTGGACTTGATCATGCGAGTGTATTGCAGAAGTTAGAGCCACAGAAACAGAAGGAAGGCTGAAGCAGGAATGTGCCAGTTTGTGCCAAACCTGAGCATATTACCAGCTTACTGAGATCTTGTCTCAAAATGAAAACTGTAAGAAGATGTTAAAAGATCGGTGGATGTAGCTCAGTGGATAGCCCTTGGGTTCAATCCCTGGTACTGCAGAAAAAAAGGAAGAGTGAGAGGAACCAGCAGCACACCTGCTGATGCCACACCAACAACATGTATTAGCAGATCAGTGACAATCTTCTGGTTGCCATAGCACCATATGTCCCCAGGCAATGGTCTGATGCAGAAAGAATATGGGTGTTGGTTCCCTTCCCTCACATAAGTCATGCACAGTGTCTCTCATGGCTCATGGTAACTTTGAACTATGATGAGAATGGAATTCTTGGGCATGTAATCCTGCTTTTAGCTAAACTGATGCGATCCAAACATACCACTGCTGACACCCCAAGTCAGAAGACAAAGCATGATTGACACATAGTCCCTACCACCAAGGAGTGATAGCAGAGTTCCACTGAGTGGTAGCAGTGTTGGAGTTCATCCTGACATGTGCTGTATTAGACCTATATTGACTCTTTTTAATAAGGATTGCTTGAGATTAATACATTTGGTTCAGAAGTGTTAAAACTGTAATGACTTTTGAGACTCCCCTTTTGGCTTTTGAATGCTAGATTGACTCTACTTATTTATGTGGAACGCGGGAAATGAATTCATTCTGGATATTTTAGTAAGTTTGGATTCTGTGAGATTCCCTGGTCTTTGATTTCTCTCTGTGGAGCAGTGGTGCTGAATGGATAGCAACCAGGTCCCTCCACTAACCCTGATCCTTTCCTGCAAGTAACAATGCCGATGCCCACATTTCTAAACTACCAATGATTTATCCATGGTGTCTGTCCGCTTTTCATATTACCTGTTCCTCTTGCAAAAATAAGGTAAAAAACAGTAGCCAAATTCTATGGCCTTTAATTTTTAAAAGGCTTAAAGATAGGAAACAGACCTTCAAAATATGCCAAACCTACATTATGAAAATAACTTGCTTATGACACCATCCTCTATAGATTTTTCTTTCTTTTTGATTAGATTGAATTTGACTCTCTTTTTTTAACCTTAATCTGCCTCAATTTCTCTTCCCTCACTGCTAGTGTATTGGTTAGATTCTGAGAAATTCAAAGACACCATGTATTATTGATATCATTACGATAGTGTCACAATATATGACCTGAACATGCCCTTGAATGGTTTGCTTCCACATTTTAAATGTTCTGTCACCCAAGTCATGAAAAGTATATATTTTTGAATCTTCCATAAACAATGTGAAACTATATGGAGAAACTATGAAACTTTCACCTACCAATAACAAAGGAACATGGGCTGGTTTATAGCAGAAATTTTATTTGCAATTTATTTTTCATTTTTATTTCAAAAACCAAGGTAAAAAACACATGCTGTGCCCCACTGTAAGTGTTTAAAATTTTTAATCGTTTAATCTTCAAATTAGGCTTTAGTTTCCTTTCCTTATCTTTATTACAGATAGGGAAACTGAGGCACAGAGCAGCCATATAATATCTGAAAGTCCTACAGCTGTTAGAGAGAGTGTCAGAGCTGGGTTGGGACCAGGCAGTCTTTCTCTAAAGTGTATGTGTTTCGGTCGCTTAATCATTCATTCATATCTGTGTCATTATTAGGGATGCTATGTTACACAAACACCTAGTTTGGACTGTACACCCACCAACAAAGAAGCCTTTCTATTTAACCCAAAGTAAAAGCCTGGAAGATACTCATGCTTGTCTCAGTCACTTTCTTGTCACTGGGACAAAACACTGACACCCACAATTTAAAGCAAGAGAGGTTTATTTTGGCTCCCAATTTCAGTACATGGTGGGTTGGCTCCTAGGCAGAAACTGCACGGTGGAAGGGCCCAGGTAGAGGAAAACTGCTCATGTCACAGCAGCCATAAAGCAGAGAGGGAAGGGAGGGGCCAGGGAGAGTTATAGACCCTTCTAGGTCATGCCCACATGACTCTCCTCTTCCAACCACACCCACCCTCCAACAGCACACTGAGCTGTGTAAATTAATCCACTGAGATACACGGTGGCCCTCTTCTGAACACATGAGACTTGTGGGGGACATTCTAGACCCCCAAACTATAAAACCCTTCTAATTAGTTACTATGTTTCAGTATTCTATTTTGCACACCAACAATTAAACTGCCTTTTCTCTACTAGGAAGTTTACATAATAAAAAGTCGATTGGAAAGAAAATAAGGTATCTGAACTTTGTTTAATGGGCAGAACTCCAGATGTACTAGCACAGGAATTTCTTATTTTTATCAAGTATTAATAAACAGAAACACGTTTTCAACAATACAAACAAATGAGGGTTTCACTTCATTGAACAAGTACAACATTTAATCTAAGGGAAATAATATTTTATTGATAGGGAACAATGCAACCCTTCTTGTTAGTCCTAATGATACATGGTTGTCTGTTGACTTATACGGTATATCAAATATTGAACTAGGGCACTGTTTGCTTTCGGGGGAAAGTATTGATAAAAGTAGAGTTCAATAGTCTTCCAGGGCTTCTTATTTTATAATAACACCCTTTTCTTTATTAATCTAAGATAATATTAATAGTGTGTTAATATTAGTTGGCTAGAAATTACTGCTCTTGATATGGAAATATTTACAAAGAATTTATCATAAGAAAGTAGAAACAACCTCAGATAGAAATATTTCCAAAGAGAATTTTCATGAGAAAGTAAAGCAAACAATTTTTACTTTTATATCACAATTAGTTACTGAAGAGTAACAGTGACTTTATATAAATCTCCTAAAGCATCATTTGGTATTTCTAGTAAGACAAATCTGTATTTCATTGGTTCACAACATTTATTACTAATAAACTTAAAAACATGTTTTTCAAAACGAACATCAGACAGAAGTTAACAGTGAGCAAAAGAAAATCTTAAAGTGAAATATTTTCAGTCACCTGTGAACAAAAGGAAACTATAGTTCCTAAGAGAGAAAGCAATTAACATTAAATTTTTATTGTTCAAAACATAATTACATTCAAATAATTGCTCATTATTTTTTAATGTTTATTACAAGGAATGCCTCTTGAAAAAATAGGATGTTTACCTTTTAAGTTGAAGACAAATATTACTGGAAAAATTTGGTTGTTTCTTTACCCTGAAAACATTCATTAGTGCATTCATTTTAAAGATGACTGGACATTTGAAGGTTCTAATAAACTTCTTTGTTGTGTTTGACATTTCCTTTTACGTAACTCGGCTTCTAAACTGAAAATCAGATCACACTGGCATATTCTTTCTTCCTCTTGTTTTGTTCACCTTTACTGATTTGATTTCTTGACGAAAATAACAAACACTTGTGGTGGTACTTTGAAGCTTAGAAAATTCTTTTACATTGATTGTCACATTTTATCTTCAAAGCCACTTTGAGAGAGTAGTGAGAATATGTAGTGGTAGACTCCTTTTTACAGTGAGGAAAATAGCAAGGATGAGGTAAAGTTGGTGACAAGCTTATATGTGACAGAGAGGGGGACTTCAGCTCTAGGCTTTAACCAGCACGCAGGTATCTTTCATTCTATCCAACTACCTTAGTGATTTCTTTCTTTGTCTACTTCTGCAGTAGAGAAATCTTATAGGGATTACAGGTGGTTTCTCTATGTGGCAACAATGCACGCTTTAGATTCAAACTGACCTGGTTTTAATCTGGGCCCTGCTATTTATTAGCTATATGATTTACGTTAGTGGTTCTCCATGTGTGGGCTGGACTAGGAGCATCGTATCTCCCAAGGCCTTGAGAGAAATGCACTCTTAATCTCCCACCTAGTGGATCAGCAATTCTGTGGATGGAGTTCAGTACATCTATGTAAACAACTCCTCCAGGCAATTCTGTTGTTCGTTTGCATTTCAAAGCCAGTGGTGTAGAGTAAGGCACTTTACCGCTGTATAACTTCTGCTTTTTTTGGCAAGAGAGGTGAGTGATGGCCACTATACAGAGCTCTTAGGATTGGGATGATGAATATAAAGCAACATGTAGCAGCCACTTCAGAAATGGTAACATCCTCTTGGGATGGAAATTTACTGCAAGGTTTAATTCAAAATCATTCTTTCCATTTGACCCCTAGAGGAAGCAAAGCAAAATGGTCACTTTTCTTGGATGTAGCACTATTTCTGAGTCTGGGAGAGATGGCTAGTCCTAACCTGTGGGTAATTTAAGGGCACACCAGCAATATGTGACGTAATTAGCAGCTGCCATTGGAGGAGAGGGGCAAATGAAGGCAAGTGATTTCTTTTTTCTATCTAGGAAGTTTTGGAGAAAAAAAGAAGAGTGGATGTGGTATATAACCTATTTCTACACCACCATTATCTTATTTACTATTTATTTATGTGATTCTGGTCATTGTTTTAAAATAGTTTTGGCAAATGCTCAATTTTAGTCCCATCACTTCAAATTTATACACCTAAATATGTCTCAGTCATTTAAAAAGACCTGGTTTAACACATCCATAAACTCCACATAAAAACTCAATGGAATTTTTTCAGTCTTTTTTCTACCAAAGCATATAAAATTTTTCTCTCTCTATCTCTCTGTCTCTCCCTCCCTCTCTCTCTTTCTTTCTTTTTCCTCTTTTCTCATTCTGTAACCGGCTGCTTTGGTCATGTTGCTAGGTGGAGTATGGAGGTATAAACAAGCAAATCAAACCAATTCCTCCTCTGACTTTTTTGTCTTCTTCCTGTACCTGCAAAGGCTTTCAGGCAGAGAGCAGCTGTTAAATACCAACTGTGTGCCAGGGTCACCCTATTCTCACTTACGAAGCTCTATTTTGGGAAATTTTCTATAATAGGAATTGAAGGGCTTAAGGTACATCAATTAGCCACCTAAGTTTTTGTTTTTAGACTGCATTAAGAGTATGTATATTAAAAGTACATACCTTGTATAATTTATATACTAGTTGTAACTACTAGCAAAGAGAACAGTAGTGTGCATGCTTTTGTTTGACTCTGAGGGTGCTCTGATTCCTGAGATTGGAAGAGAAGCAACACCCAATCCCCACCTCCCCTCATTTAAAAATTATGTATTAATAGTTTCCCAAAGTGAGATTCCTGACTTAGGGAAGACAGTGAGAAAAACAGCATACTAAGTTCCAGAAATGTAAAACTACCCAAAACTACAAGGTTCCTTAGTTGTCCCGGTGTACAGCCCCAGGGCACACTGTTAAATGAGCTTAACTCTCCAGGAAGGAGGGAAAATATTTAGCCATAAACTAGGGTCAAAATCACTTGTAACATTTTCCAATGTGTTTATCAAATCTATATGTAGATAAAAAGATTAAAAGCTAGTTACTCCAATATTTACAGTGACCACACAGCTCTCACTAACTTTGTTTAGAATCTCTACTTGTGCTACACTCAAGAAAGAGGCAGAAGGTGATAGCTCTGACACTTGATCATGGTTGAAATAGCTATTTCTCTCACCCTAGAGCCAGCCCTAAATTCAGCAGGAACACTTTAAGGGAGGAGAGCTTGACAAAGGAACTGGTAGAATCCACTTCTGCCCAGCCTCAGCTGTCTTACTGCACCTGAAGAATGCTGTTCAGTCATTTGCTGAAGCATTTATTTTTTAGACTCTACTTCAGATTTAATCACTTACTTATCTTCCTGCCAAAATATTTGTGCTGGTAAAATAAGACCTGGGCAGAACCTGCTGTTTCTGCTTCTGTCCATAGGGTAGTAGGAGAAAAGTCAATGACAGTGATTTTTATAGTTGTATGGGGTAATTGTTCTGGGTTTTTTCCTTTTCTCCTTTAAAGAAAATTCTACAGGTTTCAAAGCTCTGTGAGAAGGGGAAAACTCTAACTGAAAACATTGTTCACCATCTCAGAAACTTTCAGAGCAGAAAACAGAACATCCTTGCTACACATTGGCTGTATAAAATTGCATACATTATTTGGGTAACTGTCAATGAAAGTGACAATGAAAACACTTAAACCTTAAGTGTTGCCTCTTTCTCATTTCTTTTCTTTACTGGCCTTAATTATGGACTTTATTCAGGCACACAGCCTCACTTACAGATATGTTGCCAGTTTACTGGGTACATTTAGTGTGTTCATATGCTAGCCATTTAAAGCCCATAGCCTTTCTTTTGAATTACCAGCTGCATTGTTTTTCTTCAGTGTTCTATGATTTATCTACCCAGGTGACTATAGATATATTAAATATTGCATATTTTTCCTACATGCGTTAGAGCATCTGCAAAATGTCCGTGTCTTGTTTTGTTTTTAGCTCAATTATTGGAAATATAATATTTCACATTCTCAGAAATATTCTTTAGGGAATGAGTGACTATTTTAAAAATGCAAAGTCCTTAGGCAGCCAAGTAAAAAGTTTTTCCTGTTTGGGTTTAACTGAATATTTCGACCTTCTTTGCCATTATTTCTCTTCCATGACTCTACCTTTCTCATTTTACAAAAATCCTTGCTCTTTTCTCTCACTTGGATAATGTGAGTCCTCATCTTTGCCATCTAAGCTTGTCCTTCAAAGTTATAGCCAAATTCGTATTTTACATGATTTCTTTCTAGCTGAAGGAAGTCAACATGGAGTGTGCCTTCCTTCTATTCCTGTTCGTTACACTATCATCTGTGCCCTGTCCCACCCACTGACTGTTAAGGGAAACATTTTTTTAAATTTAAAAATAACTTTATTATTAAACACACACACACATAAGAAATTAAAACCATTCAAAGAAGAACAATGCAAGAGAAAAAAACCTATAATAATATTCAAATACAGTAGAACTCAACCAAAACAAAACTGAAAAGCACTTCAACATTTTTTGATATAACTTAAAAAAACTATCTCAAGTACCAACAAGACACCAGAGGATGTGATTTGTTTCAGAAAGATCTGTTAAGGGAAATATTAAAAATGAAATAAAAACCACTCAATGATCCTGTTTTAATCTTGTCTTTTAAATATCTTACTAACCTGTTGTGAGCTAGGATTATATGTTATAAATCATAACTTTGCTAAAACCCAATTACTCCCCTTGAACATTTTAGGCAGAGGAACACTCATTTGAGGGTAGGTTAAAGAGGAGAATAAATATTAGCCTTAGGAGTAAAATATACATTTGTTCCTCAGTAGGATGTGCTACAAGTAAGTTAAACATATGAAGTATTTATTTTGATTCCTCATTCTTTTTAACATTCACCCTGTCCTCCAATACATGTGTGCATACACACACAGACACAAACACACACAAAATTTTTCTGATGTTTTTATTTTACCTATTCTACTGGTTGCAAGATCTAATTTTCGGTAAGCCTTCAGTATCATGCTATTGCCCAGGCAAAGATTTATTAAATGTCTTCAGGCTGCTATGCTTTATTTACATTTAGGTTGAGAGTTTTGGCTACATCAGTCTATAGGAATGCATGTTAATATGTGACGTACTAAGGCAGTCTGGGTGAGAGTGATAATTTTGGGTAGGTGGGAGGGTTGATTACTTCCACTGCATAAGCTGACCTCCATTTCATAGGCCAAGGAAACAAATATTACACAACACCCACATGTCTGAAATTTGTTCTGCATTATAAATAAAATACCTGTTTGAAAGCATATTGAGATGAGCCATAGCAAGCCGTGAATTTTTCTTTTTATTTTATCATTTTTTGAGTCTTAAGTTTCCATTTAGGATCAAAATAACATCTTTCAACTGTACCTGCTGTCTTTATCCTGTATATTCTGAAATAGACTATATTTTCAGACATATCTTCTAGGAAGTATGCACCTAGGGATCTTAGAAACTATGGGATTTCAATGAGCAACACTTTAAATTTTCTGTGACTTTTCAATAAGGGATATGTGGCAACCTAAGTGAGTAAGCTTCAGGGGTATAAGGGGATTTCTAGAAAACAGACGGAGTGTATGGATTATGTCATCAGGCAGTTGGTTTTACAGTTGGAAATCATTGAAATACTAGTTTATTGCATTCATTAAAATTTCCAGAGAAACAAAACCAAAGTGATGGATTTATAGACAGATAGACAGATAGCTAGGAGATATTTATTAGGAATTGGCTGATAGACTTATGGAAGTCCCATAATGTGCCATCTTTAGCTAGAGAACCAGGAAAGCCAGTGGCATAGTTCAATCTGTTTCCAAAGGCTTGAGAACCAGGGAAGCCAAAGTTATAACTTTCAGACTGTGTCTGAAGATCTGAGAGCCTGGAGCTCTGATGTTTGAAGGCCAGAGGAGTTGGAATACAGTTATTTTACCTTGCTCTTTTTTTTTTTTTTTTTGGTCCAGGGGATCAAACTCAGGATCTTGCACTTGCAAGGCGGTGCGGTGCCACTGAGCTAAGCCCCTAGCCCTCTTGCTTCATTTTTTTGGCACTACCTGGACCTTCAGCCCATTTTATGATGCCCACTCAGATTGATGAGGATGATCTTCTTTACTCAATCTACTGATTCAAATGCTGATATCCTCTACAATCACCCTCACATATACTCCCAGAAATATTTTACTAGTCAAGCATCTGTTAGCCCCATCCAGCTGAAACAAAAATTAACTATCACATCCATCAACTTGCAAAAATTGAAAAGTAGTAAAGAAAAATTCCTCAGAAAGGAAGAGAGGGAAGAAAATCTAAAAGATGTAAAATAACCTTTGAAATCCAGCTATGGAGGTTAAATTAGTTTCCTAAGGCTGCCTTACCAAAATACTGCGACCTGGGTGACTTAAAACAACAGAAATTTATTTTCTGACAGTTCAGAACACTGAAAATATGGATCAAGGTGTTGGCAGAGGGCCATGCTCCCTTTGAAACCTCTAAGGGAGACAGTTTCCTTACCTCTCTTTTAGTTTCTGGTGGCACTGGACATTTTTATTTTATTTTATCTTATTTTAATTTTTGACTTGTGACAGAAACAATCCAAACTCTACCTCCATTTTTCTCATGGCCTCCATTCTTTTCTGTGTGTCTATGTCTAGATTTCCCTCTTCTAATAATATTTGTTGGATTGGGGGCTATTCTAATGACTTCATCTCTACTTGATTCCATCTGCATTCACTACTTCCAATTAATGTCATATTCCTGCATCCTAGGAATTAGGACTTAATATCTTTTGGGGGATCCAATTCTACCCATAATAGATGCTGATGGCAAAGAAATGAGAAACTCCATGGTTTCCTCAGAAAAAAGTGGAAAAAGCAGAGAAATGAAGGATAACTTTGTTTTCATTTTCTGTCTTAGTTACTTATCTCTCGTTGTTGAGACAAAATATTTGACACTTAAAGTTAAAGGGGAAGGGGTTTATTCAGCTCACAGTTTGTAGAGGTTTCAGTCCATAATCAGCTGGCTCCCAGGTGGAGTGGCACATGGCGGAGAGGCATTGCAGAGGAGAAATAGTTCATGACACCCACACGGTGGGAAAAGTAGCAAAGGCCCTTAACAGTGTCTTTCTGCCCCATTCACCTTATTCAGACTATCACTGGCATTGCCAAACCAATCACTCACGTAATAGTGGTTTAGTAATCACACACTCTTAATCCTAGCATCACACATTCCAGATGTAGCTACCTTTGACAAAGACTGCATGAACCTTTGGGGACACATCTAGACACAAGCCACAACATTTTCTAATGAATTATTTTATTGTGCTTTTAGTTTATTTCTGCTGTTGTCATATATTAAGATAATACTAGAAAAAGCACTTACTTTTCTACATAGTATTTGAATCATACATTCTTTTGAAGAGGTATCACAGACAGTTCTATAACTTGTCATAACTAGTGGGATTTGGTTAGGTGTCAGTAAGCTATATTTGTATTGACAATAAACAACGTAGGACACATTCCACAAAGAGGAAGGGAAAGATCAAATAAAAGGAGAAGTAAAAAGAACAGTTAACCATGGATGGGGAAAGGTGGGAGACATGAAGTATTATGAAAAAAGTTATCTTATAAACAAGAGAAAATTGGGATTTGGGTTTTGACGTAAAAGCTCATGACTCAGATTTTCATCCATAACTTCTTTTATTCCCCAGACAGACTTGTGTTCCTAAGCTTCCTCTATATTTTCCAGACTTTCCACCCTAAAGAGAAATAACAATACTAACATTTGCATTTACTTAAGGCTTTGGAAAAAATCAAAATGAAAATAAAAGTAACCATCAAGGAACATCTGCATGGAATAACTGACTCACTACTTTGGCCAAAGCTATCTTTTGGTCCTTATTCTCATGGCAGCAGTAGTAATATTTTCAATCAGTTAATCTTGGGGGAGGTTGGAAAGGGGAGACTATCAATGGAATCTTTATATGAGAGAAAGCATCAATATGCTGATAAGACTATTGATTAGTCAGTGTCGCATCTGTAAATTTGAAAAATTGTCAGAAATTTCACAGAAGTGGAGGAGCTAATAACTAGTAAAAGAAAATATTGTTTATACAGGAACACATCTAGATTGTAACACTACCATCTATTGCACCTATTTATTCATTAGAAAAGGTGGATGGATGATAAAATATATTTACCTAACTTTTGGGGGTCAAAACAAATTTGAGTGAGTAGATTTAGAAAGGATGCCATTTATTGTACTATTAGCTCTCACAGGTTTAAAACAATTTTGGACAGTAACAGAGTCACACTTGAAAGCACACATAATGTAAGCAAGCCACATTTTGAAGACATGGTCCATCTGACTTGATATGGCTTCCATTCCTGGAACATGGCTGGAGCCATTGTTGTTGTTGTTGTTGTTGTTGTTGTTGTTGTTGTTGTTCTTCTTCTTCTTCTTCTTCTTCTTCTTCTTCTTCTTCTTCTTCTTCTTCTTCCTCTTCCTGTTTCTCCTCCTCCTCTCCTTCTCCTCTTCCTCCTCCTCTTCCTCCTCCTCTTCCTCCTCCTCCTCCTCCTCCTCCTTCTTCTTCCTGCATCCCCAGCCTGTTCTATAGGTTCTTATTTTAGGGCTATAGATTCTGTCCACAGAAAACCAGCATCATCCAGTACTTCTGGCAACAAGTTACTGAAGATCAGAATAATCCCATTATAATTAAATCAGTCAAGCTTTAATATATTGATGAATAGAACTTCAGATTTCTAAAAAAAACTAAGGGTCCCTGAAAAATAAAAATTAAAATATATATATATATTTTTGACTCATCTTAACATGGAACTCTCTGAATAATTTAATTTAATTTTTTAGCTCTAAGTTTTATTCACAAATAACTGAATTTGTACTTATTGGTATGAAGACTACAGATTCAAGAAGTATATTTGTGTGAAGTTACTGTCCTATACTTCATTCAGCATTGTATTTTGCTGTTTAACTCAAGAGGCTGAATAGAGAAATAGACAATGGCCAGATCGTATACAACAGTACAACTTTGACCCAGAACCTCTGCAGCAAACAGCCTGGGAAGTGTAACCACAATGGAAGTGCCCCAAATGGTCAGAATGTGGTCAATGACTACTAGCTTCCCAAAATCTTACTGCCTGGATCCAACTCAGAACCAACCAGAGAGAAATCATGCTCCCCCAAACAACCACGTAGGATACCCTGCTTCTAGTTAACCCAACTCCAGCTTTCCAGGACAGCTTCCGGTCAGAGAATTCCTGAGGAGCTCCTTTTTTCCCACTGCAAAGCTGTCCCACTACACTTCCTGCCTTTGAGTCTCTGCCATATGAAAGTAGTGGTCTCTACTTCCATTGCTACCCCAAGCTGTGAATAAATAAGCCCTGCCTGTTTTCATTTGCACAGCCTTACACAGAAACAATTATATGGCTAATTGGCCCTGTCCAAACAAAAAAAAATCCTTTAGAGCCACTGAGTAGCAAGTGTGACAAGAATTTTGGAAAACTGGTAAAATGGTTGGAACTGGTTGAAACTTGGTTCAGATTTCCTGTGAGCTAGCTCCAATCTGATATTTTGCCTTTTATCTTACTCTGTCCTCTTTTTAGATCATATCCACAAAGGTGGCAATGCTGTGACTCTCCTGCATGCTCTAGTTTGGGTGGTTGAGTTTTTTTTCTCTAGGACTCCTCAAAAGTAATATGAGGGCCGGGATTTAGCTCAGTGGTTCTGCCGCCTGCCTCCTAAGTGCAAGGACCTGAGTTCGATCCCCAGTACCAAAAAAAAAAGAAGTAATATGACATTCACCTGACCCTAGTTCAACTTGGCTCTATTTCTTTCAGAATTTCTGTTTATTAACTGAGAATTGTATGATCTCTTATGATGTATCAATTCAAATCCCACCAATAATGGTTATTCATCATGTGACTTTGAAATAGCATATTAACATATTTAAGTCTTATTTGGCTTAGCTAAAAATTAATACAAAGTCTTGAGTACCTACTTATAGAATGACTTAAGAATTAAAACAGATAATTCCTGTAAAATAAACTTACCAAAGTTCAAAGTTCTGATATACTTAAATACTTAAATGAGTGCTTAAATAGGGGCTTCATTTTATTTCCAAATGGACAAGATTTTGTACATTTGATGGGGCAACACAACATTCAGAAGTAAGATTTGGAGATTACTGGAAATGATAATTTCCAGGTTTTATTAGGTATCATATAAGCACTACTAAAAAGAAGATATATGTTTTAAGTGATGTAGAAAATTGATGTACTGTCTTCTAATTCAGGGGGTGGTAACTTCTCTCTGTCCTGAAATCAAACCTCCAGAACTAGCATGATTTTATATCAGACAATTAGGAATATTTTGTCTTCTGTGTTTTTGATAGCTTCTACTAATTGAGCAGGTTATAGGCAGAAACTTGGTCAAGGTTTTCAGATATAAACTTTTTGGAATATAGATAAATCTGGACTTAAAATATTCCATAAGATAAAAATGTACATGACTCTGCCAAATGAACAGGTACTATGTTCTATCATATTAAATGTTTTTTGTTCGCTTTTGAACTCCATTGTAATTAAATCCTCTGACATGGTGAAATGTTCAGTTTGCAGACATGACGTACACAAATTTAATTTCTGAATCAAACAAAGGAAAACTTTCTGGTCATTTTATGTGCATTTTTATTAATGTGTTCGCAAATACAGAGTTAGCCATGTAATGAGACAGGATCTCACACTGAGAGTTTGTTCCTTGACTAAATTATGCAGTTCCCCACAAAGGACACCGTTGATCACGCTGTTTGTGTGCTCCTGTCTACTTGCTGATGTCAAGGATTTATACCGGGAGGTCCCTACCAACGTTTTTTTGGAACAAATATTTTGTGGGAATTTCACTGTTTTTTGTCCCAAAGGCCATTTAGTGGTCAAACTGGAAACCAAGAATGGAATGAGTTACCTTATTAAATTTTTAAAATCTAAAGTGTTTATTGTGCCTGGTGGGTTTCAGTAGAAATGAGAGGAGCAGATCCTGATGCAGAAAGTCTCACCTGTAACAATTTTTCAAAGCACATTTATTCCGTTAGATTCTTGAGGAAACGTTACTAAGAGCAGGCCCTCATAGGACATGTTTGTCAACATCCTCTACCATGACTATTTCAAATACTTTCCATTCTCTTTAAATCTCTATTCTACTGTGTCCTCTACTCATCATCCATTTCTACGTAACAGGAAAACAATTTCACAAACTTCTTGACACTCAGTCTGGAGAGTTTATTAGATCTGGACCATTCTTTCCTTGGAATTGTCCTTGACTCTTTCCCATCTTCCACTCAGATCTTCTCCCTCCTTTCCCTTCCAGGTTTCCTTCCTTATAGATTTCTTATTATTGTGGATCCTGATTCCCAAGTATCTCTCAAATGTCCTCCCTTTTCTTTCTTCCCCACGGTCATGAAATAAATACACTACTTGCTGGCCTCCCTATCTCTTGTCTGGCCAATTCATTCTCACCACCAGAATCAGACACTTCAATGTGATCTGAAATACTTTACACTCATGCCAATCAGATGGTGGTTAGTTTCCTGGACAAAGCCTTTTATGCTCCCTTAGAATAATGTAAAGTGTTCATGGTGATTTACCAGGGACTGCTCACCACTCTAGCTATCTCTCATACTTCTCTTCATCTCGATTCTCGGATGAGCCAAGGGAATATTGTTTTTAAACTTTCCCTGCTAACTCCTATGCTGTAATAACTCAATTTGTCTCCACCAGTTTTCTGGAGAAAGTATGTAAATTGCACCCTTGAGGAAATGTGATTCAACAAATAACTACTGGAGAATGGATTCACTGGAGAACAAAAGCAAACATATCCATGGCTTTGAAGAAGTTAGGAGCCTACCCAAGAGTGGGAAAGGCTAAACAGGAAAAGAAGCTTAGTCATTAGTAGATTTTTAAGTTAAATATTTGTAGTTTCCTTAATTCAGAGGGACTTAAGTGTTTACTAAATTATAAGAAAACATTTTCAGGCTCTAAGATAAATCATTTTTCAGTGTCCCTCCTAACATGACAGCTTCTTGCTATTAAATACAGTTCTTGCTAAGTCTGATTTCTTTTCCCTGCCATTAATAAAAAAGCTTCCATTATTGATTGCTCATGGTATCAAAAACTGCTCTGAGGAATATATGATTAAATGAGAATGTTCACTGGTATATTGACTTTGCCCAGTTTTACTTTTATCACTGACACCAATGGGCATGTTTTTCTGACCCAAAAATTAGAAGGCAGGGGCTTTCAGTGTGCCTTTGTGTACTTCCCCCACTCATAGTAGCTTTGAAGTAGAATTTTGAGTGAAGTCTTGACTGATTTTAGATGGTTCAAGCAGCACATTGATAATAATAAATTAGAATATATTGCATCTGGAAAAAGCCAATACTTTGAGCAAATTCTGATACATGATTTATAGTGCAGTGTGGTATAGCTCACAAGAGCCAATCATATACACATCTGACCAACACTGCATCCTGAATCCTCAGTTCAGTAACTTGAAATAGTCGTGATTAGAATATTTATCCTGCAGAAATTGGAAACTCTACAAATCAGTCCCATTGTCATTCTAAGAGAGCCTATTGTTAAAATGTGTCAGCACACCACCCTCATAAATACATGGACATTCTGTTCAGCACTGCTCCTCTTACTTGTTGTCCTGCTGAAGTGGGATTATAACATTTGCCCCTAACCCTTTCCACCATCCACGTGGCAGATTCAATGATGGACACTAGGAATTCCAGAAGACTGGAGATTTTTTACAGAAAATAGTGAAGACTGCCTTAGAGGGTAAGAAGATTCTTACCTTTAAATAAAGATTCTTATCTTTATTTATCTGAAGAGCTGACAGCTGGAAGTAGTACAAGACTTGTTTTGCAGAGCTTCTGGGGACAGTACCAGAACAGGAAAGTCTTAGGAAAGCCACAGGGAGACACATTTTTTATCTGAGTTTAGGAAGGACTTCCTCTTTGGTTATGTGAAGTCATCATAAGACAGGAACCACACACATGGGGATCAGGGAGGTCCTAGCCAATGAAAATGAGCAAACAGAGTCTGAGCCACTCTGAGAGGACATTATAAAGGGACCCTGGAAAGGTATTCTTCCTGTATTTATGCCCTGCTGCTGGTGCCTGTTATGAGTTGAATCTTCTCACGATATTACTCCACTCAGTCATCTTGGCAATTCCCAGAAGTGTTCACCTGCTAATGTGTACAATGAGGAGCAGATAGAAAAACCACTGAGAAAGAAATGTTTTGTTCAAATGCAGGAAAAAATATAAACAGAAATTGTAATGATATTTCACTATTAAATCTACTTTTAGAGAAACTAGATGTTAGCCAACTCAATACTGATTTCAGACTTTGGTATCTATTAGGATAACCTCACTTGAGCACAGTTTCACTAGAGAAAGGAGACAACCTCAGGAAGTTTCAAGTAACTTTAAAATTCTGAGTAGTGTGAGAGACTTTCAGGGGGAACACACTGTTTACTGGTGAGGACTTCAGACATTTCCTCCATATCCTATGTTAGCCAGGCAGATAGCATAACAGGAAGTCCTCAGGTATCAAGAAGGAATGGCACTTGTGGAGTAGGCTACTGTAGGTCCAGCTGAAGGCATAAGTTTAGCAGGGAATGAGGGTAAAACAGAACAACTGAATTGTTTTTTTTTGGGGGGGGGTTATTTGTGTTTTTTTCTGAGCAAGGATTTCCCTATGCAGCTCAGGCTGGTCTTGAACTTGTTATCTTCCTGCCTCCAGAGTATGGGATTACAGGCTTGCACCACCATGCCAGGCTTACAGTGTTTCATTTTTGTTTTACAACTTAACAATTTGGGGGGCTATGGAAATTTAGATCAAAATTAAAACTTCTGTCCACTACCTAGTATCTACATGGTACTGCATAGAAGTCAGATAGTTCTTTTTTCTCTATTTAAAGATAACTACTGAATTAGCCTATTTGATTATCCAAAAATGGTTTGTATAGTTTTTCTCCAAGATGTTTCATTTATGCCTTTGATCTTACCTAACACCTGTCCTTCCTTCCACCTCCAAATCCCTTCAATAATTGCCATTTTATTTTCATACTTCTTTTCACTGCCTGGAAAACTTCACTCCCGTTCACCAGCCTCCATTTCTTTCTGTATTTTCTCAATGAGAATAGAAATACTTAGATGGCATTAATTTTACCTACTACTCTTTTATATGGTTTAAAAATATTTTTTCCCATTAAGTTTATTGGTACATTTTAGGTATAAAATACAGTTACATTCATCATTGTGACCTTGTACTTTTACATGACGTATCTTTGTTCTTATTTTTTCCCCATTCCCCTGCCCTCCCTTCACCCCCTCCACCCTTCCTTATTTACAAAGATTTTGTTTCCATTTTTTTCCATTTCTCATATTTTTCTTTTCCCTTCATTCTTTCCCCTACTCCTCCTACTTCCCCTACTCCTTTAGACCTTTTCCTCCTATTACACAATATCAATTATACATTTTGATCCTTATTTACACTTTCAGTTTTTCACACCAGAGAAACTATTCAGTATTTACACGTGTGTGTCCTATTTATTTCACTTAAGAATATGGCCTCAATGTGCATCCACTTAGCTTAAATATCTCTAGTTTCTCATTCTTTATGGCTGAGTAGTACTCCATTTTACAAAAAAAAAAAAAAAAAAACACATCTTCTTTATCCAGTCTCCAGTTGATGGGCAATTGGGCTGTTTCCGAGTTTTAGCTATTACAAACTGCCACTATAAACATGGGTGAGCATATATCACTGTGGTATGATTCTTTTAATTCTTTTGGGAATGTACCCAGCACAGGAATAGCTGGGTAAAATGGGACTTCTAATCCTAATTCTTTGAGGTATCTCCATACTGATTTCCACAGTGGTTGCACCAGTCTGCACTCCCACCAACAATGGAGCAGGGTTCCTTTTTCCCCACAACCCTGCCAGCATTTGTTATTGGATGATTTCTTGATAGCAGCCATTCTTTCTGGGGTGAGGTAGAATTTCAGTGTTGTTTTCATCTGCATCTCTCGAATGACCAGTGACGTTGGATATTTTTTCATGTTTATTTGCTCCTTTTACTTCTTTGTCTGAGAAATGCCTGTTCATTTCGGATGCCCATTTTTGAATTGGGTCTTTGAATTTGGGTGGCCTGATTTTTTTCAGTTCTTTATATATTCTAGATAGTAGTCCTTTGTCTGAGGTACAGCTGCTAAAATTTTTTTCACACATTGTAGGTTGTCTCTTAGCTCCGTTGGTGGTTTCTCTTGCAGCGCAGAAGCTTTTTAATAAGATGAGATTCCAGTTGTTGATTCTTTGTGCTAGTTCCTGTGCTACTGAGGTTTTGCTCATAAAGTCTTTTCCTATGCGAATGTCTTCAAGAGTTCTACCTAACTTATCTTCCAGCAAGTTTAGTGTTTCTGTTTTAATATTTAGATCTTTAATCCACTTCAATCTTAGTTTAGTGCATAGTGATAGATATGGATCTAGTTTTAATCTTTGGCATGTTGAAATCCAGTTTTTCCAACTCCATTTATTAAATAGGCTATCTTTCTTCCAATGAGGATGGTTGGCTCCTTTGTCAAAGATGAGGTAGCTGAGTATGTCTGGAGTTATGCTTCACAAGTATTAACAGATTTACTTCTCACTAAACTGTATGAAATAGGTATTTTATTATATCCCTTCCACAGAATAGAGGATTGAGGTAAGGAGTGATTAAATAAAGTATCTAATCGATATAGTGGTATAATAGCCGAACTCCTTACCATGATTTCTCCTCTCATTTTAAAGACAATATGACCAAAAGTTGTCACATAACAATTTTAAAATGAGTCACACAAAAGCTAGTGTTTGCAGTACTCCCTCTATGGAAGTGCGCTTTGTTCTTACTTGTTTTCTTTAAGATCCAGATTCTACTTAATAACATACAGATTCATAAGCTGTGCCACAGAATCCTAGTAAAGTCAATATTATAAATGTTTTTTGGTACATACTTTACACATGTACACTCTTTAAAGAATATACTTTATTGCACTTTATGAAAGAAATGACATTTATTCATTTGTAAATCCATATTCTATTATACGTTACACTTGCCAAGAATTAAACTCACTGACCTGGTTTTTTGAGTCTATGATGGTGTTTCTTAACTTGGGGTGATTTTGCTTCTCAGAAGACTTTGGATATGTCTCATCACATGTGGTGGGGTATCAAAACAGGGATTTGGGTTATATTGGCATTCATTGGGAAGGGTTTAGGGATACTGGTAAACATCTTTTCAGCACAAAATAGTTTCAAATGATAGAGAAATATCTGTCCCAAAACATAATAATTGAGAAACTCAGGCCTGAAATATACCATACCTTTAAAATTATTCTGTTGAGGGCAACTTAGGTACCTCTTCAATACTGCTACAAAAGCTATCTAAAAGTGTGGTGGTGCATGCCTATAATTCTAACAATCAGGAAGGGGAGTCTGAAGCAAGAGAATCGCATTTTTGTTCAGAGTTGGCCAGGAAAACTCAGTGAGACCCCTTCTCAAAAAAAAAAAAGAAAGAAAAACATATATATATATATATGTATCTGCATGTAAATATGACAGCATCTATCTATTATTTATTAAGTAGACTCAATATACACACATACATAATATATATATAATGTTCCATTTTATTTTGTGATTTGCAAAGGACTTAGACCTATAATCTAGTCCTAAAAGCAGTATTTTCTTGAAGGTAAATAATTATAATTGAAGACCTTTTTAGTGCTATATTATTCACAGTTCATTTTTCTCAAGAAATGTATATCAAGTATCAACCATATATATCAGGCAGTATTCTAGGTGAATAAGTAATTTAGGAATAGTTTATGCTTAAGATTTGGATTCATAGTAGGATTATTTTAATTAATGCTTATTGAAAAGTTATGGGCTTTGTATTTTCTATAGTTTATGTTGTTTTATACATTATAAAAGCAAACAATAGTTTATTTATGAAGAAATTAGGCAAAATCTTTTGTACATTATAGGAAAAAAGAGAAAAGCAGAAAAAATGATGGAATTATTCATTTTTTACACAATTATTTGAAATCAGTGGTCAGTAGTATCACAGGCACAAAGAGAATCCAGGAACTGCTTCAATAATAGCATTGAATACCCTCCTCATGGTTCTTTTATGAAGGAACCATGATATTAAAAATGATATCTTCCTCATATTTCCCAAAAGTAACTTTTTTTTGGGGGGGTACCAGGGATCGAACTTGGGTCCTTGAGCTTGCACAGGAGGCGGTGAAACCACTGAGTTAAATCCCTGGCCCCAAAGGTAATTATTTTTAATAGAAATGACACACAGGCACAATTGTAAGACATTTACTTAATTTTAAAAATGTGACAATATGGCCAGGGATTTAGCTCAGTGGTGCCACTAACCTGCCTCGCAAGTGCAAGACCCCGAGTTCAATGCCCAGTAACAACAACAAAAAAAGTGGCAACATATTATGTGACAAAGTTGTAACATCTTTCACATTAAAACAAACAGACAAAAAACGAAACAAAACCCAAACCTTCCCCTGGATTCCTATATCCTTTCTCATACATCACATTTTTCTATCAGTTTTTCTTAGTCTAGCCAGGCATTTGTCATCAAAATTGTATTTTGGCATTTTTCTTCAAGATCACCAGTGACATAATATTGTCAAATCAGTTTTCAATTCTTTTTAGTTTTCACCCTGAGCTATCATTGGTCTATTACACCAACAACCAATCCTTTTTTTCTTGTAACACTTTCTTCATTTTATGTCACATCTCATGGTTTTCTTTTTACTTCAAGCAATTCTCCATCTTTGTCTCCTATGTTGGATCCTCCTCATCTATTCAAACTCAGATTGGGTTTCCTCAGGCTGTAGTTGCTGGAACCCCTCTCTTTTCTAACTACTATGGCTTCTTGTGCGGACTCATCCATGCTCATGTTATTAACACCATGTATGTAACGATAGCTTCCAGTCTCATACCTGCATTCTTGATCTCTCCCCTGAATTTCAGGGTAATATGTTACCTGCTTGACATCTTCATTTGGTTATTAGAGAGTGTATCAAATTTATCACAATAAAAATCAACTATTGAATTAGCCACTTCTAAACTTTTTACAATTCCATTATCCCAGTACAAAGCACCAATATTCACCCAGCTTCCTAAAAATGTCAATACTTTCATGACTAGTTCATTCTGCATTATAAGACTTCCTAATGAATGAAAAATGCTCATTGAGGAAATTTATTTCCTCTTGATAAACAGAGAAGGCAAAACAACAACCTGAACAAATCCAGGTCCTCAGAGAAGAGCTTAACTTTGTCCTGAAGATCACTACTGAGGTTATCACACATGTTCTTGGAGTCTAAATGAAATGATGTTGGGAAAAAAGTTATTTAATCTCAGGTGTAGGATTACATAGTCAGGGTGTGTGTTTGCACAGAAAAAATCTTCACTGTGACAAATAGTGGAGCGTGGACCTTTAAGAAGCTCATACTTGGATGAACTTGTACAAACCCTGGAAGCATTAGTAAGAGAAGGTCCAGCCTCCTCGGTTAATCCAATTTAGGGGCAAGTGGGGGCCACTGTGTGATGTGGGGAGGTTATCACCATTGAAGAAGATCATAGAGGTGTGACCAAATGACAGACATGCAAACAGGGATGGAGAAAGTATTTCTCCTTGATTCTAGTGTTCTTTCAGCCACCACTGGCAAGATTATCCACTATGAGTAGGCATGGGAACCAGGAAAAGAAAGTGTCCATTCACTGGAGTGCAGCAGATTATTCACTGGCTTTTGTCTGTGGTGAATGTGTCCGGAAAGGGAAAGAGGGAGATTCTGCTGCGGGATTTCTCATCTCCATGGTGGTAGGTGCTGACAGCTTCAGAGAGTGCTCTGAACGGGCAACGAGAAAAGAACCCTGAGATGCCTACATTTCCGTGCTCCTACAGGATGAAGAGGACACTAGGTTTGGATTTGAACGTCCTTAGCTGTAAGGAAGGTAAGACTGTGTAGTGGATTACAATGTGATCCAAACCTCTCACTGTTCCTCTGCTCTCTCCATCTCAATCTCTGTGTGTGCGTGCTGCTGATAGGCACCTTCGTGATGCCCCCACTGGCTCAGTAGTCATGCTTGCTCGCTCTTTCTTTCTTTCTTTCTTTCTTTCTTTCTTTCTTTCTTTCTTTCTTTCTTTCTTTCTTTCTTCCTTTCTTTCTTTTTCTTCCTTCCTTCCTTCCTTCCTTCCTTCCTTCCTTCCTTCCTTCCTTTCTTTCTTTCTTTATTGGTACTGGGGATTGAATTTGGGTCCTTGCGCTTGCGCAGCAGGCGGCGAAACCACTGAACTAAATCCCTGGCCCAAATGCTTTATTTACTGTGGTTTGGTCTTTGGCTAGGAGAGGTCTTTCTTTCTCTCAGTTCATCTCTGAGGAGTGCTGAACCAAACAAATTAAGAATGAGAGTGGCATTTATAGATCCATTAAGGGAGGTAACATTCAGAGAAAGACACTAAGAGGATGATGCGTTAGGCAGCTGAACATCACTTGTTGATGTGGGACAGTGTGGAAGAGGTGAATCTTTAATTTCCTGTGGCAACAGTCATTTATAAAACCACCTCGTTGAATGTCTTTGTCACTTTTCCACTGTGGAGATGTGACAACAAAAAGGCACTAAGAATTTGAAACTGTATAAGGAAATATGCTGCTATCAATTTGGAATTAATTACATCCTCACAAATAAAAGTACAGAGAGAAACACTATTAAAACAGCCTATAAAAACAGCAGTTGAAAGGTAACTTTAATAAGTCACAAGCTCCTTGACCATAGATGTCTCATTAGGTATAAAATCACTGGGCTTTCTAATTTTTAATGTTTTCTTTTTACTCATTCTTTTCTTTCCAATTTGTAATCTTGACTGTTACTATGGAGTAAATAACACCTGCCATACCCCATGCCTGCTGGTTTCCACTTCACTAGAAGAAATGATACAGATGGAACGAAAGACTGCAGCCTGTTTACATGGAAATTCTAAGATTATAATAGAAGCATGACCAAGGATTTAACCATAAATGTTATTTTATGAAAAATAGTAGCCTTTTCCTTTTTAAAGCCTCAGAATAGTTCTGAAAAATCAGAGGACAAGAGGGCTAATATTCCCAAAGTTCTCAAAAATTTACAATGCAGCAGGTAGAGCCCAAATTGCCTGATTTTCAGCAAGGTGACCTTCCCAAGTTAAGTAGCTTCTCCGTCTCCTTTACAACAGCTTTGGCTAGTACCAATCTCATAGAGATTATTTAATGTCTTTTAATATGGTACCTGGCACATGGGGAGTATAAGCTAAGTAGAGACACTGTTTATTAGCCCTGTTTTAGAGAGGAGGAAATTCTGATAGAGGAAGTGAAAGTGGCTTAATAGCTAAACCCAGAGTGACATCCCTAATTGCTAAATTCTAAGGAATACATGTTTTGTGCTCAGGTTTAGGAAAATGCAAGCCAATTGCAATTTTTAATGAGGAAAGTAGAATAAAGTTGCAATATCAAAGTTATAGTTCTGGTGACTTATATCATCCCTGATCTGTTGTTGACATGGTTTTCTGACCAAGAATGCTCTTAACTATTAGCTTTTAGACATCGGCATCACAACCTTGCTCCCACCCTCCAGATGAACTCAACCTCTGCGGATCAGTGAGGTGGCTGAGGTCGGAGGTAGAATGTTGGGATGGGCTGACATGAGGGTAATGAGGGTCAGGAAGATCTGGGGCCAGGGACATTCTACTATGCTTACATGGTAGAATAAAGACAAAACAGTTCACATTTTGATCTTTTAAGTACAGCTACATCAAAATGTGCTTTTGAGTGGCTTTGCCCAGTGGCCTCATCTGTACTGTCACCATGGTTGCTTATACCAGTCAAAGTAGAAATTACTGCATGAGTAGTTAAGGTCCAGGCAAAAACTATGCACATGGAAGGGACATTGGTTATTTTATGATGCTACCTGATTTAACTCTCATACTGACCCTTTTTGAAGGGATAGGGAACAAAGGAGCAAAATAACTAAGTCTGAGCTCACGTCGGTAAATGGCAGAGATGAGATTCACACAGAAATCAGTCTGACTTCAAGAATCAACTCTAACTGATTAAGCAAAAAGCATTATTTGGTTTGAGTAAAAATAAATAACATATCTGGGGTGGGAAGTTGTGATAAGAACATGCTAAGGTGGTTAGAAGATGTGGACCATTGGAACATGAATTCAAGTAGCCTTTAAGAGGCGCACCTCCAAAATCACACTGGGTGGAGACACTGTGGAACCCAAGAGTCACTGAGGCAGAACCATCCGCTGCCCTTGCAAGCTCCCCAGTGTCTTTATCCTGACTTTTCCTTAATGGACACTCAAAAAATGTATATCCAGTCTGAGATGTTTTTCCTTGTTTGTTTTTAAGTTTGACCTATACTTGGGATTATAAAATGATTATGGAAAACTAGTCAACCAAAATAAAGAGAGTGGAATGAGCAAAGGTACATGTAGCACTGAAACACGACGGGGAAGAATCTGTCCCAATGGCATGACAAATACTACTGATCATTTTTTTTAAAATTAAAAGATTCTAGTATTTTGTCTTTAAAGAGAAGATGAAATCTTTCTGATACTGTTTATTTCGAATTCTTTCAGACAGATTTTTATCATTGTCAGTCACATAACATTGGAGTAAATGCTATCTACAAGTTAGATAATGATAAATGGCATAAAATAAAATCTTTTAACATCTTAATGTTGAAAGGAAATTTCAGAGTTACCTGGTTTAATCCCCTAACAAGTTCAGGAAACACATTCATAAATTCCTAAAACTGATTTTCCCATTCTGGGTAAATAAAGCTAGTCTTCAATAGATTGTTTCCAGTTTTAGAGATACTAATGGTAAAAATATTTTTCAGTATTCCCTCAAATTCTCTAAGCAAATCCTAGCCCACCCCCTGTGGCATGATAGAGTAGGGCCCTATCTATTGAATGAAAATATAGTGTTGTACATCTACATGAAAAAGTATAAGGGACCGGGAGCTGAGTCATGTCCTAATTATCTCGGGTCATGTAGATCACACAATATAGGGAACACAGCTGGCCCTCAATAAAAGTTTTGAATGCACAAGTATATCTCTTTTAGTTTCTTTTTACATTCTACTTTCTGTTATTCCTTACCTTGTTTTTTCAACATTACAATGAATTCTTTCAAAAAATAAAATACCCAGAATCCAGCCTTACCCTGAAGATATGAAATATCTCCAATTAAACAAACTTTTATTACTTTCACTGGGAATTCTGTGGGGATGAAAACCTATTTTTGTTGAGTCTTTGCCTTGATTTTCTGGGAAAGATGTTTTCTTCACCTCATTTGCCACTGTTCCTGTCTCATTGTTTGTCTTTGCTAGGCTTCTGGGCTAAACATGGGATCAGCTTTTAGTGGAATCAGTTCCTCAAATTTCTCGGCTTGTAACTTCTCAAAACCTTAGAACTGAGGACATTTGATCTCACATACAGTTCCTTCCCTGGGTTCTGATATAGGTCAGTGCTTAGAACTCCTCAGTAAGTGGCTTTAATGAACAACTCAGGGCCTGACCAGCATTTATTGCAGTTAATCTCAGTCCCAGGGACTAGATTTCTCCCCACTTTTTTTTTCCTGAGCTCACATCCCAAGACTCATCTTCATTCTGTCTTTACTTTCAACAGATTTTTCACTCATGAAGGTTTAAAACTTTAGTGATTGAAAAATTCTTTTCAGGGTCTCTTTCTCCCAATATTTATTACCTGAGTAACCTTGAAGCAGTCCATCGATCTAGTTAGAGAACAATTCTTTGTTTTTAAAATGCGGATAATATTGATATTTGGTCCTCAGGCTTAGTGGGAGAGTTAAACAAACTCCTAGATATTAAGAGCATGGAACTTAAAAATGGCTTCTTCTCTGGCTAGGGATTGTGGCTGGCCATCATACACTCATATTCTGGGGATCCTTAACCCCAGCTGCATTCATCCCAGGGGCTTGGTCATTTTTGCCAAATTTCTTTGATGTGCTAATGTATGCCTGCCTGATTATCTCCATATTACCAGTACTCACATCTCTGTAATTGCCAACTCTGTATGATCTCTTCCTTCTATTCCTCTTATCCCTTTTCTGTTGAGTATACAAATCTCTGCTACTCTTTTCTCTACATATTAGCCTCCAACTGCTCCTTGGCATTATGGGCCTTTTACAATCATAGTTGGATCTTCCCCAGGTCTGGCAAATATATCACTCCAGTGGGCCATCCTTAATTTTTGGCTTTACAATTTGTTAGTGTGACTGTCATGTGACCTATTAATCTACATGCCACAGATTTGATACTTAGGCAGGCATGACTATCTTCTTTCTTTTTTTTTTTTTTTGCTGTTTTCAAATTGAGTTTATTGGTACATTTTAGATATACATAATGATCATGCTCATCTGAGGGAACTTGTACCTGCACATGATATATCTTGATTCTTTTTTTCCCCATTCTCCTGCCTTCCTTTCAACCCCTCTTCCTTTCCTCATTTACAAAAGCTATGTTTACATTTTTTCCTTCTTTACTCATTTTTTCTTTTCCCTTCCTTCCTTTTGCCCTCCCCCTTCCTAATTCCCCTTTCCATTTGAAAATCCTCTTCCTATTGCACAATATTGATTATACATTTTGGTCCTTATTTACACTTTCAGTTTCTCACACCAGAGAAACAATGCAATATTTATACATGTGTGTCCAATTTATTTCATTTAAGAGTATGGTCTCAAGATGCATCCATTTACCTTAGAAGTGTATCCTTCTTTATGGCTGAGTAGTGCTCTATTGTATAAAAACTACATTTTCTTTATCCACTCATCACTTGATGGGCATTTGGGCTGTTTCCAACTGTGCTGCTATAAACATGGGTGTACTTATATCACTCTGGTATGATACTTTTAATTCTTTCAGGAAGATACCAAGAAGGGGGATAGCTGGGTTGAATGGAACCTCTAGTTCTTTGAGGAATCTCCACACTGATTTCCTCAGTGGTTGCAGCAGTCTGCACTCCCACCAACAGTAGAGAAGGGGTTCTTTTACCCCACAGTCCCTCCAGCATTTGTAATTGGCTGATTTCTTATAGTCATTCTTTGTAGAGTGAGATGGAATCTCAGCATTGTTCACATTTGCATCTCTCAAATGACCAGTGATGTTCAGCACCTTTTCATATATTTATTTGCATTTTTACTTCTTCCTTTTAGAAGTATCTGTTCATTTCAGATGCCCATTTTTGAATTTTGCCTTTAAATTTGGGGGGTCTGATTTTTTGAGTTCTTTATATATTCTAAAGATTAGTCTTTCATCTGAGTAACAGCTGGCAAAAATTATTTCCCATTCTTTGGGTTGTCTTTTCACTCTGTTGGTGGTTTCTTTTCCTCTGCAAACAATCAGATGAGATTCCAGTTATTGATTCTTTGTAATATTTCCTGTGCAACTGCAGTTTTGTTCATAAGATCTTTGCCTACACTTATGTCTTCAAGCGGATTTAGGGTTTCCGTTTTAATATTTAGATCTTTGATCCATTTTGATTTTATTTTAGTGCATGGTGAGAAATATGGGTCTAGTTTTAGTTTTTGGCATGTGGAAATCCAGTTTTCCCAGCACCATTTATTAAAGAGGTTATCTTTCTTCCAGAGAGCGTATTTGGCCCTTTTGTCAAGATAAAGTGGCTGAGTGTGTTGGGAGTTGTTTCTGCATCTTCTAGTCTATTCCATTGATCCTTGGGTCTGTTCTTTTGCTGTTGTTTGTTTGTTTGTTTATTTTTGCCAGCACCATGCTGTTTTTATCACAGTAGCTTTGTAGCATAATTTCAAATCAGAGGTTGTGATGCCTGCTGCTTTGCCTTGGTTTCCCAAAATTGTTTCTGCTATTTTAAGTCTCTTCTGGTTCTAATAAATTTTAGGAATATTTTCTCTAACTCTTTGAGGTATGTTATTGGTATTTTGATTGGAATTACATTAAATCTGTATAACAATTTTGGGAGTGTGGCCATTTTCACTATGTTGGTTCATGTAAAAATTCTTTACATGGAAAATTACAGTACTCAGAAAAAGGAGATTGAAGAGGATATCAGAAAATGGAAAGACTATATTCTTTCTAAATAAATATTCTCAGGTCTCAGAAGATATTCTCTGGTCCCTTGACCTACCAGCAAGGTACCATGAGAACTGTCTTTCACAACCAGCTTTTTGTTCAGCAACATCAATGATCTTCAAGGCTAGGAGACCTAGAATGCTGGGTGTCTTCCACTCAGTGCTAGAAGACACACCTTGCCAAAGAAAATACACTATTTCTACCTGAAAAATTCTGGGCTCCAGTGATACCAGTGGGAATAGATGCTTTACCTTTGTAGAACTCCTTTGGAATTGAAGATGGAAATGTGCCTCTTTAGGTTGCAAACAAATCTTAGGTTTTATTTATTTCTTTTTAATTGACAAGTAAAAATACACATATGAATCATGTGTAATGAATTATTTTGCAATGTGGATGCATTATAGAATGGCATTACCTCATATACCATTAATATCTTTATAGTGAGAACACTTAAAATCTATTTTCTTAGCAATTTTCAAGACTATAACAGTTAGCTAAAGTAACTATGTTGTGCAATCTATCTCTTGAACTTATTTCTCCTATATGACACAAATCTTACACAGTTTGAACAGCAACAACTTGGGTATTCTTTCATCTGTGGTTTTATCCACTAAACAGACCTCTGTGCTCACAGTTTTGGTGTGAATTTTCTTTTTATTTTATTGATGCTGAGCTGACCCTGACATAATGCCCTTTTGTGAGGTTCTTTATTCTCCATCCTCATCCTTCCCAGAACCGATAATCAATGTTAGAATAATTGAAGGCAAGTTCTGGTCAAAGTTTAAAACTGTCCTTGGGAAGAGCAAGCTGCTTTTCTTTGTTCCTCAGCAAAAATAACCTTGAACTATTCACAAACAACCTAGAGCTTGCCTGGAGGAGAGATTTGAATGTCTTCACCTAACTAACCATGAACAAGACCTACACACCTGCACCTGTATGCACACACACCACACACCCTCTTTTCTATGATTAGAGTTAATTCTTGCCTAACATTAAAGCTTCTGACTGCAGAAGGAATTCACGCCAAGATGCTTCTGTGTACTTTGGATCTATGCAGGAGGAAGCTTTATCCTTGCTGCTTTCCTCAGGATGCTCTGTGACATGGATTTGTTTATCTTCATGTTAGAACGTTTTGGCTTAATCCCAAAGGGCATCTAGAGACTAGAAGCCTTTCCTCTAGTTTGTCTACTGTCTGTGTAATCTCACAACTGAAAATATTCTTCTCCTGAAAAGGCATCACACAATCAGCTCTCATAGAAAGCATGCCTCCCAGGTCTGGGCTTCATTTGGTCTCTTCTTTGCTACTACTTTGGATTCATAATGGTTTTGTCTGGTTGGGATTTGCTGGTCATCTTCTTGTGCTTCTGTACAGTGACGTATATACATCAAGAGTTGAAATTTGAAGTAGACAAACACCCTCACTGGAGGAAAGATAGCCTCTTTAATAAATGGTGCTGGAAAAATTGGGTTTCAACTTGCCAAAGATTGAAACTAGACATGTATCTCTTGCCATGCACTAAACTAAAATTGAAATGAATTAAAGATCTAAAAGTTAAAATGGAAATGCTGAACCGGCTGAAACAGAGGTTAGGTAGAACTCTTGAAGACATCGGTGTAGGAAAAGGGTTTATGAACAAAACCTCAGTTGCCTGTGAAGTAGCACAAGCAATCAACCAGTGGGATCTCTTCTTATTAAAAGGTTTCTGCACAGCAAGAGAAACCACCAGCAGTGTGAAGAGACAACTCACAATGTGGGAAAAAATCGTCACCTGCTCTTCCTCAGAAAAAGGCCTACTATCTCAAACCTATAAAGAACTTAAAAATAAAAAGATCAGACCTCCCACATTTAAAGACCCAATCCAAAAATGGGCATCTGAAATGAACGTACCTTTCTCAGACAAAGAAGTAGAAATAGCAAATAAATATATGAAAAAATGTTCAACATCACTGGTCATTTGAGAGATGCAAATGAAAACAATGCTGAGATTTCACCTCACTCCAGAAAGAATGGCTGCTATCATTGCTATCATGAAATCAACCAATAACAAATGCTGGTGGGGTTGTGGGGAGAGAGGAACCCTCCTTCACTGCTGGTGGGAGTGTAGACTGGTGAAACCACTGTGGAAATCAGTATGGAGATACCTCAAAGAACTAGGACTGGAAGTCTCATTTGACCCAGCTATTCCCCTGCTGGGTATCTTCCCCAAAGAATTAGGAGAATCATACCACAGTGATATATGTGCCCCCATGTTCATAGCAGCGCAATTTGTAATAGTTAAAACATGGAAGTGGCCCAGATGCCCATCAACTGGAGACTAGATAAAGAAAATGTGTGTGTGTTTTTTTTATAAGATGGAGTACTTTTCAGCCATAAAGAATGAGAATTTAGAGACATTTATAGCTAAATGGATGCACATTGAGGCAATACTCTTAAGTGAAAGAAATAGGACACACATGTGTAAATACTGAATAATTTCTCTAGTGTGAGAAACTGAAAGTGAAAATAAGGACTAAAAGGTATAATGGATAGTGTGAAATGGGAAGAAAAGGAGCAAAGGGGAAGGGGAAGTTGGAGGGGTAGGGAAAAGGAAAGAAGGGAATGGAATTAATATCAGAAAATGGAAAAATGTAAACAAAGTTTTTGTAAATAGGGAGGGATGGAGGGGTTGAAGGGAGGGCAGGGGAAGGGGGAAAAAAAAAGAACCAAGAGAGATTATGTGGTGGTGCAAATTTCCAATGATGAATGTCATTGTATTGTATACCTAAAATGGACCAATGATTAAAATGAATAATTGATAATGTGAAATAGGAAGAAAAGGTCCAAAGGGGTAGGGGAAGTGGGAGGGGTAGGGGAAAGGAAAGAAGGGAAAGGAAAAATGATGAGAAATGGGAAAAATGGAAACAAAGGTCTTTGCAAATAGGGAAGGGTGGTGGTGGTGGTGAAGAGAGGGCAGGGAATGGGAAAAAATAAGAACCAAGATACATCATGTAAAAGTACAAGTTCCCAATGAGAAATGTAAACATATTGTATACCTAAAGTGTACCAATAAATAATTTAAGGGGAAAAAATTTGAAGTAGAGTGGGGCAGACATATCTTAGGAAAGCTTTAGCATCACCTCTGAGGCTAAAATACCTCCCTATAGCCTAGTGTCTGCAAGGAGGAATAGCATATAACCTTCAATGTAGAAACCTGGCTCTAGCTTTATACACACATAAAAAAATGCACATCTATGGGTATGGCATTAACCCTCATGTACCACTTATAACTTAGTTGTAGTGACTTGGATTGCAATCCTAGCTCTTTAGACAACTCTCTGGCATGTAGTAAACTCCTTAATTTCTCCAAAATTTAGCTTATTAATTTCTAGACCATAAAAGACACAATACAACTTGGTTTTTAGGATTGCTGTTAGTATGCTAACAATATTTGACACTAAGCCCCTCAAAGAAGAGATCCGGCAGTTTTGGGGGGTCATTGTCATGAAAGGCAAAAGCTGAAAGCACCCAGAGAAATCTTGATTGCTTCACCAGTTGCTTATGGGTTGCCCTTCAAGGCTGTGGTGCCACACCAGTTACTTCCCTATAGGTGCTGATTCCCTGGCCAGTGATACTTAGAGTTGAGATTTTGAGATAGTGATGTTCTTACGAACTCAGAGTAAAATATCCTTGGAGCAAAGGGTGAGGGTAAAATGCCGAAATGTCACCAGGGTTGTGGTTCCCAGTGTGTCATTTCCATACAAGAGCATTCTTTGATTCAAATGAGAACAGAGGTCACAAAGAGCCCTGTTCAGGGAAAAAGGTGGTGCCCGGCATACCATGCCGATGGGGCTGCAATGCTGAGCTCACCCTGGGCTCCAGAACTCAAGAACCTAGGAGAAGCTTTGAGGGGCTGAGGGGTGATGGGATAGGCCTTGGACTCCAGTGGTTTTTATGAGATTTTAGTAGCATTTAGCCAAATGTGAATGACTAACAGGACAGATATTTCCTTAGCCTATTATGTCTACTCTCTTAAAAGTTTGTGGATATGGGAGCTGGCATGGGAACACTCACAACTTGTTGACAATCTGTCTTTGATGATTGATTGTTAACTTTGTTCAATGAGGGCATCTAGTTTGTCCTTTGTATAAGCAAGTTATATGAGATTTGGGAATTCAAATGCCAATAAAGTTTATACTTCTCAGCTAAAGAGCCAATGTTTTTTTCTCTGGTCCTAAGCTCTAGGAAGGGTAAAAAAGAATTTTCATTCATAGCATAATCTTGCCATTGATATTTTAACATTCTACAGTACTCCCAAAACTCATCAATTGAATGAATTTTTCATAAAAGATATCTATCACCCGAGATGGCATTTTGATTACATTGAAGCAAAAGGTAATTTTATTACCAAGGAAAACATTTATCTCGGCTGCTGGATAAATTAGCTCCAGGAATTAAAGTTCAAACTCCTAAACTACCTTTTGCTCAACTACCCAGAATGTTTCCCTTGATTACATTTTTCTCATCTGATAGCTTGAATTCAAGAAATAGAAAATCATTTTGAATAAGCTGCAATGTATATAAATGAGGTGCTCTTTCAAGAGGCTATGATTTATTCTAAGTTAACTGGAACTCGATTTATCACTACTTTCTTTTTATGCCTTATCTATGACCCCAACTTCTTTCATTAGCCTAGAAAATAAGAATTATCCACAAAAGTAAAGTGCTAGGAAGTACTGCTATTTAGATTCTGGCAAAGTTTTTTTTAACCCAACCATCTTTCCTTTGGATTCAGTAGCATCATCTTCTCCTTGATAACTATTCTACCAGAGAAGTCACCCTTCCCAAGGGGCTGTCTTGGGAGACTATCTGTGGTGGACTTGGCAAGATTGAGCTTCTTAAAGGCAGTAATAGCCGCCATAGTTCTTAGACATGGTCCCTCAGATATAGTTAAATATTGATCGAATTAAGGAATACACAAAAGTGCTTTCTATGATCCTTTATAGGCACTGGTATATTTGACTAAATAATACAGAGACCCTTACAAATATGGTGTAAACATTTCATTGGGAGGTTAAGGAAAAAGTGCTCCCATCTCCCCAGACCCATCCCCCTTGATCATCAAATGAATATTTCACTCTGACAAATGCTGGGACATATCATTTCCCTTTATAAGGAAGTTTTCACTGACTTGGGTTACCAGTGTTTGTAAAAACATTCATGGATAATGAAATTCAAATCATCCAAATCAGGAATGAATGATTTATTTTTTTTCTGCACCACCATACTGGAAACAAAAGTCTAAGTGGAGGAGAAAGAATAGAAAATTAGATGCATGGAAATCCAAGAGTCTATCAAATACACTCTCACCTATCAACTACTGAAATCTTCTAGTATCTATAGCAAGTGGCAATGCTTTCCCACTAAGGGGCCTCAAGAAGGGACCCACTGATAAAAAGCTAATCTTGTGTGATAGGCAACAGCAGTTTAATGTACTGTTTTAAGAAGCCATCCATCTGGATTTTCCTAAGAGGATCTTTTGTCTTTTACTTTAAGGCCTTCTCAATTTTATCTGTATTCACAGGGGGAAAGGGAATTGAGCCAACAACCAATAACATTTGCTTTATTTTCCTCCCTAATAAAGATGCCTCAAGTTTTCATTTTGACAGCTTAAAACAGAAACACAATCATTTAAAGGTCAAAGAAGTTGTAGACACTATCCAGGGAGTTCCTAGTCTACGAGCAAATCACATCTGTGAGTTCAATGATTCCCGGCAGATAGAGTAGACTAATAAATAGACTCTCTAGAAACTGCCAAAAAGGACAGTTTTCAAGCAGTTCTCACAAATAGGAAAATAGCAGCAGAGATAGGATTTGGATTTCTGTTGGAATACCATAAATACCAAACTTCGAGAAGGTTAAAGGTCATGGCACATATGCTTTCCATAAATTACATGTGTTTTTAGAATGAACAGTCAGAATCAAATAAAGCTGCTCTCAAACAAGACTACGTGGGGACTATTACAGGTCACTCATAGTTGACATGACATTTAGAACCATTGCAAAGAATGTGGTTGTCACTGCTGTAAGTAGAGAAGTGGCTGATGAGACCCCCATGATGCCTTCTCAGTGATACATGTAGCACTTCAGGGCAGCTCTCATGTCTTCCTGGAGGTTATGAAGGTCGAGGCAATGAGATGTTAAAGTAAATTCTTAAAAATGGCTGGGGAATAGCCAGCTTACAATTCATGATAGGAAAAACAACCACGGCAGTTAACTCTGTCTTCATATGGATCTGTATTTGAAGGATGGCATTGATCTGAATATGGTGATTCCATATTCTGTCATTACTTGGTTCCATTGTGAATGTGATCATAGGGACAAGCCATATTATGATTAAGTACTTACCAAATACTACATCCTGGGAGAGGAGGTTTGGGATCATTGCTTTGTTTTATTCCTACAAGTGATCTGCAGTCCAGTGATCTGCACTTCCAGCAGAGCAAACATTAAGCTCCAGAGGGGTTGGTTAACTTGAGCAAAAATGCACAGTCCTATTACTGATTGAGCAAGCACATGAACTCAAACTCATGTCTGCCAGAATCTACTTTCAATTCTTAACGATTTTAAATCAGTAGATCTCAGTCTGGAGTTTGCTTGAGAATCCACTGGTGCTATCAAATTAGAAGGACTGAGACAGGGTCCCAAGGTTCTGCAAGGGTCAGTCAGCCCACCGGGATTTGAAAGCAAGTTGTTAGAAGACTACATTTTTGAGAACACTGCCATGCTATATGGCTTATGGGGCCTTTATCTGGGACGGTAGAGTTCGTGAATATGTATTTATTAAGAACTGCAGCCAGGCATGGGGGCACTAAAATCCTAGCACCCTGGGAGGCTGAGGCAGGAGGAGTGCAAGGTCAAACCCAGCCTGGCAACTTGGTGATTTAATGAGATCCTGTCTCAAAGAAAAATATAAAAATGGCCTGGAGATGTAATACAGTGTGATGAGCCTGGGTTCAATGCCCCGTACCATACACACACACACACACACACACACACACACACACACACACCATGCATACACACACATACACACTCACAAGCACACACAAAGAATTGGTTAGGGTCAGCTATTTAAGCAAATTTACCTCCTAAATCCATGATTGCCTTCCTCTGAATTCATACATTTAAAGGGCCATTTCTTTGAGTTTAAAATCTGTCGACACATACTTTAAATATATACTGATCCATAACAGCATAATTCTTAAAATTTCCTATCCAAAGTTAATATGAAACATATTAATACAAAAGAAAGGTTCCTAAACCAGACCTTGCTGCACCAATCCCCAAATCAAAGGTATTAGCAACTCAGTGTGGTCTGGAATGGGCAAGGGGTAAGGGGACACTGAATCTGGGCCTCCTCTCTGATGCCTGGTGGTTCTAATGCGGAGTTATGCAGCCCTGACGTGTTACCAGCTGCTTTCATGATTTCTCCAATTGGTCTCCAGTGGCCAAGTCTGATTCGACTCTTTTGTTCCCCCCCAACTCCTTGTTTTAAATGAGATCTGGTTTTACTTAAGACAAATTAAATGTCACTGTATTTGTTTCTCTGAATTGTTCCAACAAAAATTACAGCATCAATGTCTGACTTTAATGTCTGTAAGACTGTCTGCCTCTTTAGGCTATTTATAGCTGCCTTTTAAAAGGTCTAATAAATGCTTTTAGATTGCTATTGGTTTGTTTTCTCTTCACAGAGCCCGAGAATTGGTACACTTCAAAGTAGAAACTAAAAATACCTGTTTTCTTTTTTTTTTTTGCAAAACACATGTGTACCTATTATGAAATTCTAGAAATATAAATATGTAAATAGAGGGAAAAGAAGAAAAAAATTAATCATGCCAAACCAAGAAGGTCACAGCTAATATTTTATTGTCTTTCACTGTGTCTTTGCCCCTGTTTAAATGTTTAAATTTTAAAAATCATATTATGTTCAAGCTGTTTTGTAATTCTGTTTTTATTTGCGTTAAACAATCGGTTTTAAACTTTCTTTCCATAATTATTCCACTCCATCACTTTTGATGGTCACAGAGTACTTATAAAATTGTAGCACTAACTATAAATGAATTGCACATGTATTAGGTGGTTAGCTTATAGCCAAATTTTGCCACTACAAGTAGACCTCCAATGTAATCAAGCCAAACCTTTGTGCTCACTCATGGTAGTTTCTTTAGAATGAATTTTTACATGTGGAATTGCTGGATTAAAAATGTATGCCAAATTCACAGAATATTATCACACACAGCTAACTGAGCTTTAGAAATACTTCAAATTAAATATATAGATAGATGTGTTTGGAAATATCTTTAAGAAGACAATTTAATAATATGCATTAGAACTAGAGGAGCCACTTTGGTAATAATTCAGTTATAGATTTTAAAATTTTAATTATGCACTTTTTAATTCTGGGCACAAAGTTTTTACAACTAGAGATTATCCAGAGAATTGTGCAGCCTAGTTGGATGAAGTTGTTACTCCTAAGAAAGCTTACATCACAGAAAGAATGGCTGCTATCAATAAATCAACCAATAACAAATGCTGGTGGGGGTGTGGGGAGAAAGGAACCCTTCTCCATTGTTGGTGGGAGTGCAGACTGGTGCATCCACTGTGGAAATCAGGATGGAAATACCTCAAAGAACTAGGACTAGAGGTCCCATTCCACCCAGCTACCACCCTGCTGAGTATTTTCCCCAAAGAATTAAAAGAATCATACCACAGCAATATATGTGCACCCATGTTTATAACGGCACAGTTTGTAATAGCTAAAGCTTGGAAACAGCCCAAGTGCCCATCAACTGGAAACTGGATAAAGAAGATGTGGTTTTTTAATAAAATGGAGTACTACTCAGCCATAAAGAACGAGAAACTAGAGACCTTTATAGCTAAATGGATGCATATTGAGGCCATACTGTTAAGTGAAATAAATAGGACACACATGTGTAAATACCGAATAGTTTCTCTGGTGTGAGAAACTGAAAGTGTAAATAAGAATTAAAATGATTAAAATGAATAATTGATAATTTGAAATAGGAAGAAAAGGTCCAAAGGTGTAGGGGTGGTGGGAGGGGAAGGGGAAAGGAAAGAAGGGAAAGGAAAAATTATGAGAAAAGAAAAAAATAGAAATGAAATCTATGTAAATAGGGAAGGATGGAGGGGGTGAAGGGCACACAAGTAATGGGGAAAAAAAAGAAGAATGGAGATATATCATGTGCAGGTACAAGCACCCAATGATAAATGTAAATGTATTGTATACCTAAAATGTACCAGTAAAAGAATTTAAGGAAAGAAAGAAAGCTTATAAATAAAAATCGATGATTTTTAAAAAATCTGCCTATAACCTGGCAACTATAAGACAGGAGAGAAGGAATTGATGTCTGGTATTTGAAGAACTGTCAGACTTAATGGAGTACTGATTCTTTTACTAGGACTGAAATTTCCTTGAGAATACATATTGTCTTTGTAGTGTTCAACTATTTATTCGTTCATTTCTTTAGAGTAAAATTAGTAAACACCTAAATGCCACATATTGCAATCGCTCCTTGGGTGTAGTGATAAATTAAAATTATGGCCCTTTTCTCATGGAGTTTACAACCTAGTCCATGAGGCAATCAATGAATCCTTCAATCAGTCATCAATCTTGTGTATTAAGGCAGGTTTTGGCTGACTGTTCTGTAATGAACCAAAGAAGGTAAGATAATATTTAAGATGGTAAATGTTTTAGGCTATGTGGACCATGTGGTCTCTGTTAGAACTGTTCAACTCTGTAGATTTGTGTGATGTAGCAGAGGGAAGACTTTCTCTTTACCCGTTGAGGGTTCAATAAGTAAGTCCATAAAATAAACAGATGATAGATGATATCAAGAAAAATTATATGTAAATATGGATATATGCATTATGCCCACCAGGTATCACAAGAAAGAATGAATACTAAAAACTAATGAGATTTAAATATTTATACACCCTGTTCATAGAGGCATGGGGAGCATCTTAAGGGAAAGTAAATGATTGGGGGAATAATGAATGAGCCCATAGAAGAATAGGTGACCATTTGTGACAAAGTTTGTTGGGTATGGTCTGGACCTACAATTTCTTTTCCTCTGATACCAGTTAATGTGCTGCTCTTGAGGAAACTCTGGAGGAGTTAATGGCAAATTGAGTTAACAGTTTTTGGAAGATCTCTCCATAGGTAGATAAGGGGAACCTAGAGAAGGCATCTGTACCCACTGTCCCCCAAGTTCCCTCAGTTCAAAATAGCATGTCAAAGTGGCCTATTTTGGTGTAGCATTTCCTGCACTCCTCCAGTGAACTATGTAGCTACAAATACTATAAAAGCAGTGGCCTGACTGTGTTCCAATAAAACTTTATTTGCAGAAACAATCAGTGACTCTGCTTTTGCCCTCAGGCTGTAGTTTTCCAAGCCTGGTGTTAGTGAAAGGAAGATGCAGTGCAGAGCTCTCTCAGATGGAACAGCAAGGAGAGTAGGAGGAGGTACTTTCAACCGAAGGGCAGAAGTCAGAGTATGCAATACCAATTACTTAGTTTTAATGGGAAGACACTGGAGGGTTTTTGGTTTGTTTGTTTTGCAGAGCTAGAATCCAACCTATGACCTTATGTGTGCTAGGCAAGCACTCTACAGTTGAACTATACCCCTAGCCCTGACACTGGAGAGTTTTAATGCTTTTATTTTTAAAAAATAGAATAAAGTGAAACAAGGGCAAAAATTGAAGACTTGATAGGAAGCTTTTGATGTGGTGCACTGAAGACATGGTCCATTGAAAATGTGATAATTTTGACAGCCGGAAGGGCCAGTTAAGTACCTATTTTGATGACGACCCAATGTATTGGGACCCGCTGATAGAATGCATAATAGTATGGTATGCTTTATATCTAGATGTCCCCCAAAGAACTCATGCACACAAAGGCTGTGCTTTTGAAGGGTTTCTCCACCATGGGGGTGCTATGGCTAAATGTCCCGTTAGGATGGGCACTAGTCCAAAGAGGCAGGTCACTGGGGTGTGACCTGGAAGTGTTATCTCCTGCTCAGGCCACTCCCTTCTCTCTCTGCTTCCTGGCTGCCATGATGTGAGCACGTTTCCTCTTCCACAGGTCCTTCCGCCATGCTGTTTCCTGTTTGGAGTCTGCCAACCATGGGCTAAACCTTCTAAAACTATGACTCCGAATAAAACTCTCCTCCTTTAAGTTGGGGGTGTCAGGTTTTGTGTGTGAGGGACAAGAAAATGACTTAAGATATAGGAGTAAATTAGATCAATGAGACCATACTCTTACATATAGAAGAGATTTAAAATGTATATATTAAACTGGATTTTGACTGATTTTTGTTATTCAAGCAAGCATAATGTCATTGGTTAACACAATGACAGAAGAAAATATTGAAAACATATCACAGGGCTTATAACACTGAAGGAATTACGGACAAAGAGAACCTGACTCTGGAGTAAAAAGAAACACAAGGCAAAATGAAAATATATTCTTTAGGACTGTCTGCTAAGAAATTATGACCTGTATCTCCTTGAACACTTAGGTGTATGCATCACCTAACAACACACTCCTCCTGACTCCTTATAGATCCTGAAATAATAGTATTTAACACCTTTGTGTCATTTCCTTAAGATCTAGCCAGTCTTGATTGAGGAATTCTAATTAGTCACCCCTAAGTCATATATATATACACATATATATATATGTGTGTATATATATGTGTGTATATACGTATATACATATATACACACACATATATATATACACATATATATGTGTGTATATATATGTATAGGCTCCTCTTGCTGGGAAAAGAAATACAATAGTAAGAGATAGCATCTGCTACACCTGATGGCACTATCCTAATTCTAACCACCTATTCACCCATTTGATTATTGAAATCACTTCCTAGTTTACCTCCCTCTAGTTTACCTCCTCTCTATCAGATAGCCAAAGTGACCTACACAAAAGTTATTGAGCAATGGCCTCACTGAAGGTGGTTCAATAGCTTGTACTGTTCTTGGGAGTTTAAAGACTCAAACCTTTAATGCTATCTATAAGGTCTTTTATGCTCTTGATCCCTAGCCTCAACTCTCCCTTCCCCCAACCCTGCACACATTCAGTTCTTTGAAAACGTGCCTTATTGCATCTTTGAGTCACAGAGCCTTGGTAGATGCCTATTCCTCTTGCTAGTAAAGTTTTTCTTTCTCTTTTATTTAATAGTCATTTCCATTTTATTTTTCCCAACAGTTGTGATATCTATCTCTGGGACTAGATAAGGACCAATTATGATAAACTATCAGAGAAGAGATAGTTATTCTGGTTAAAGATTAAAGGAGGACTATAAAACAGGGAGTTTCCAAGGTGCTAGCTACTTTTCTGTTTCAAGCAATATCTTTTATTCCTTGCAAAAACTTTTTGGTGAATAAACCAACTATTTTTCCCATGTTCTGAAGAAATATATTGAGGCTTAAAGATATTTGTAAGATGATGATATTATGCAACTAAGTTATGGTAAAACAGTTACCAAAATTCAAGTCTTTTTTCTCCACATTCCTGCCCTGTATCAACTCTCCTGTTAGATTGTGCTGTGGAGCTTGGACTGCATGCCTTAGTGGCAGGAGGTTAATATATCAAGTTGAGAACAATCAGTCAACATCAAAGTGGCAAGAGATGGGGTAGAAGGCAGGCTGTTATGTAAACCAGGTGAAACCAGCTGATGGATTAGTACAACCTGAAGTCAGTGCTAAAACTCAGAGAAATTCCTGTAATGCTAGATTCTTATGAGAAGGAGGTCTTAAAATTAGCTGAGAACAAGAGACAGCAGCCAAATTACACTGATAAACAGTTAGAGCCTTAACAACTAGACAGTGACTATGCCTTAAACAAACAAAATAGGTTAGAGATCCAGGTCTGAGCTGGAGCATTCTTCCCTGAGGCTAGGCATGAAGAGCTTGCTCCACTTGAATGTTGGCTCCTGGGCCAAACCTTTTCTGATGGCCTCATGAAACCTTTCTCCTTGCTCCCCTCCCTTCTCCACACTGGCACTTCATTTGGCTTTCTCCGTGGTAGTCATGACTCTCAAAGATTATTTTTTGTTTTCATGTTTGTTGATGTCCACTCTAACATGCATACTCCACAACCAAAGGTGGGAGTCTGTATTCTAAGGCCTGGAAATGCGTGGATATGTGGTGAGAATTCTGTTGTTAAAAATAAATAAATAAATAAATAAATAAATAAATAAATAAATAAATGGAGGGGGAGCCAGGCGTGGTGGCACATTCAGGACCTTAAATAGAGGAGGATTTAAAATTCAGGAGGAAAGTATAAATAAAAAGAACTGGGGATATAGCTCAGTGGTAGAGTACTTGCCTAGCATAGGTAAGACCCTGGGTTCAACCCTCAGTACCACACAGGCTCAAAATGAAAATAATTAGGAATAAATTATCCAATAGACAGTTTAGAGGTCATTGGGGAAATTTTTTCTTTATACACAAAGAAAGATTGTATCTTTAAAAAAATTTTATTGGTATGCTTGTAATACACAGTTATTAAATTCATCTTGGAAGATTGGTATATATACATGTGAGATTTTGATCTTTTTTTTTCCTCCTGCTCCCTCAATTTTCCTCTTTCCCTAGATCTTCTTTGCATCTCCAAAGAGTCTACCTCCTTGTCTCTTGCCATCTCTCTTTTATTTAGTTCTTTGAAGCATTTATATTTTGAGTCTCTCATACTAGAGAAAATCATGTGACATTTAACCTTCTATATCTGAAATATTTTTCTTAGTAATGGATGGATCTTGAATTATGTTGTTTAAAGGACATACCATAGTATCCTACCATATCTAACTTCTCTGTTAATCCAGGTCCATCTCAAGGTATAGTGAGGCTGCTCAGGCCAACATTCAGTCAAAACAGGGAGGGTTAGGCTGGTTTTCAAGATAAGAACAAGAGAAGCAGCTTAGTCAAATATGTACATACAATTTAAGACAAAGATTAAACATGATAATCACCTTGTGGATTTTTTTCACCTGTTTGCCAAAGTTGTTAGTCTTGTTTCCTTTAGGTTGGTTCTCCAAATAAATAACAATATGAATCTTAAACTAAATTGTGTGTGTGTGTGTGTGTTTAGAATGAGGAATGAGAAATATGCCTATTGGGCAGTTATTAAAAAGAAAAGAAAATCACCTAGTCTCTGGAGTTTTGGAGAATGGGAAGAGGACAGAAAAGTGGTCCTAATGGCTTACTGGTAGACATTATCCCTGGATTTAAATAGAAGTATTTATTTGGAGCTATATTCTATGTGCCATAATGTCATACCAATGGAAAGATTTTTGAAATGGTTAAAACAAATGCCCAGATATTTTAAAGAGGGGGAAACTGAGTCCACACAAGATTCATATTCATGCAATAATTATTGAACAACTACCATGTACTTGTGCCATTCAAACCTCATAGTCACTCAGCGATGCAGGTATTGTGTCCCTATACCATGCATGAGTAGTTTGAGGCTCTGAGAAATATGGCATATACAAGATGCTCAGGTAATTGAGAAAAGGTCTGGAGCTGGAGTCTATTCTCTAATTCAGAGCTTCTCTTCAAATTGGAAGAAAGAAAGAAAAAGAAAGAAAGAAAGAAAGAGGCCATTTTCTTTTTGACTATTTCTTATTAGCATAATTTTATTTTTAAGCTCCATTACATGAAATAACACAAATTATAATTTGGATTATGTTGCTACAATTTGTTTCTATCTTTAATTGACACTTAATAATTGTACCTATTTATGTGACATAGTGTGATATTTTAATACCTTATATGATGCATAATGATAAAATTGATTTTGATACACTTTTGACCTCCAAAGCCCTGGGAAAATGAAATCCCCATCTCCAAACTTCTATTTGCTAATAAACAGAGCAGCATTTCATGAGAGGTAGAACTTATAATTAGGACATACATGTCATTGAAGAAAAAACTGGGCTAGAAACAAGAGCTCTGGTTAATGTCATTAGCAGTACTCTAAAGGTGGGTTTCTACTCCCAGTTCCACGTCTGGGGCTATGCATTTATTTATAACTTATATAACACCCTTTTCATCACATACTGGTTCAAAACTCTGCTGATTCAGGAGAAGAAATTCTAAACTTATATCAGGAAAGAGGTAAGATCCATTCTCACTGAGACATTGGATGAGGGTCAAAATGCAGGGCTGGGAGGGGGAACAGACCAGAACAGAAAGGGAAGGAAAGCTGGAGGACTTCCCAAGACCTTCCCTAGGGAATACAGCAGCTGAGAAGGAAATGTGAGAATGTGATAGAGTTGTTAACAAAGGAGAAACTGTTTGAACCTGGGGAGTTGGTGTGGGGGGTGGGTTGGAAAAGTAGGTTTGATATCCAGCAGGTTCTGGCTGAGACAGAAGTTTGTCAGTGAACAGAGAGCTTCGAGGGCATCTGCATATTTATGAAAATTCCAGGCAAGAAGAGGCTCCCGCATAATTCCAATGCAAGAAGTTGTAGAACAGGTTTTGAAAAAAGTAGAAAAATACCCTCACATTTTAGTTTTGACCTCACGCAGTATCTCTCTTTTCTCCTCATCAAGGAGAGACAGCCCAGCCCCTGGGCCACCTGATTGCCTCTTCTCTAACTGTCCCTGTTCTCTACACCCCTTCCTTATACCCACTTCTTCCACAGAGCTCCACCCAAGTCTGTCTTCAAAAGCAGTGACCTATGTGAAGAATGAGGCCATCTTTTCTATTTTCTGCCCATCAGCTCTCACATTACCACCAAACCTTATCTAATAGTTGCCAAGAAAGTAACTTGAGTACTGATGACTCACGTGTTAACTATCTTAGATTCTTTATGTGCTGAAGATAGTCCTTGTTAATCTCAAAGGCCATACACATTAATATCACCATAAACAGTTTGGACCATTTTTGTGGGAATCTCAACTTATACAAGATAGATGATTAACAGTAACATATTCATGTTAAGTAAATGCTGGAAACAAGATGCAAATTTATTATCAATGGGACACAAGTTTATACAGTCTAAACAATTGTGTTGTAAACTCAGCATGCTAATGAAAAGCTGCTTACCTCTGAAGAACTATCTGGAAGAGCAGATTTACCTAGTAAATAGCTAACTTTGGAAAGATGAGGAGGGAATTTCCGGGAAAATGGTGGAGTGGTAGGCAACAACAACTCAGTGTCTCTGAGATTTGGAATCCACACACTGGAAAATAACAACTTGGGGAAGAAAAACAAAGAGGGGAGTAGATCCCTAGGAATCAGGAAGGATCTCATAGGAAAATCAAAACCTACAGAGAAATGAAAGAGACAGAACACAAGGGGGAAAAAGGAAGGAACTCGCTGCATCTTCTCCCCGACTCCTGGCTCCTGGCTTGTGATAAAGGGACACCTAATCTGTAGAGACAAAATGAAAGCAGGGGACTCCAGAGGGCTTCAGGGAGAAACAGAGCTATGGAACGGAGCAGCAAGTCTGTAGGCTGCAACAGCTGGTGAGTGACTCCAGTCCAAGCACCCTCCTCATCCCCCAGAGAGGGAGTGCTTGGTGGGATGCTATTCTTGGAGGGGTTGATTGTTTGAACCTGGGACTCAGAGTAGCTGCGGGACCACTTGAATTCGGGGCTCCCAGTATCTCATTCCCATCGTGACTGGGTGTGTTATAGCCTTGGGACACAGGCAGGTCAGGTCATGTTGGCAAGAGACCCACTGAGGACTTTAAGCTAAAAGACACAGGAACCGCCCCCACTGCCAGATTGCTCTAGATTTGAAAGTTGCAGCATTGGCGCCCTCATGCTAATCCTACTGCCTGGTCCTGACCACATCAGGCATGGCTCTGCGGTCTGAGTTCTCAGCCACAGACATGAGCTGGGGCACATTTTGACTTGGGCACTGCTCCGAGATTGTAGATTCCAGGAGAAAACTGCACATTTGAAATCACAGAGAATTTGTTTTTGTTTTGTTAGTTTTTGTGACTGTGTGCATAGTTTTAGTTTAGTTTAGTTTTTTTTTTTCTTTCTCTTCTTTCCTTTCCTTCTTTCTTCTTCATCAGTTTACTGGGACATGAAGAATTTTATTTGGCCCTTCTTCCTTGTTTCTTATCTATTTTTCTCGCTTCTTTTTTTTTTCCTGTCTTCATTTTTTTCTTTTCTCTCTTTAATTTTTTCCCTTATTTTAACTCTCTATATAATGTCTTTCTCCCTCATTCTTTCTTCTTTTATATTCTAATTCTAGTCAGTTTTTTTCCTTACCTTTACCTAATTCTATAAAGATCCTTCTATTCCTCAATAAGTCCTTTGTATAATTTTTCTTTTCCTTCTCATATGATAGAGTTTAATGTTTCAAAATTTTCTTCTTGTATTCCCCTGCTTCCAAACCCTATATCTTTAATAGTATAACTATAAAGCTTTGTTAATATTTTGATAGTTAACTCTAAAATTACTAAATTCTTTTCTACTATTAGTGAAGATACAGCTGTTGAATTTAGTTCATATTAGCTGTCAGTCAATAGTTGGGTTGTCTTAAGGTTTACACCATAATTGTGGATTTCTTGTTAGGATTAAGGATGATACATAATCAGTTCTTATTGTATGTTAATAGCTAATTTGTTTTGGACAATACTACTGTAGCTGACACATGTGATAATATCTGGGCCACACAAATGTCACTATTTCTCTGTAAACCAATACTCAGATTACATTTACGACATTGGCAATACTAGCGTAAATTCCTATAAAATTTGGCTGTCGGAGTAATTAAATTGCATCCTCCTCTCTCTCCCAAATTAACCAAGGTGGTCAGATCTTGGGGCTGTGGGAAAGGGTTATAGTTAGCCACTCCCAAACTAGATCACTGTAAAACAACTACAGGTCTCTATACTAGTAACAAAGTCTTTACACTATAAGTATCCACAAACACGAACACAAAACAAAACAATAGAAACATAAAAGTACAAGGCAAATAAATTCCTCCCCAAAACTCCCAACACTCCCAAAGCCAATCCAGGGGAGAGCGAGGGTCAGAATAGCATAAGTCTCACACCTGAATTACTCAGAAGGGTAACAGAGGAGGTTAGAAAACAGATGAAGGAGGCACTCAGTGGGATCAGATAAGATAGTAACTACATAGATAAGGGAAATAATAACCAAAAAGATGCACGAGCTTCCAGAAGACACTAATAAAAAGATAGATAAGCTAAACAAAATGACACAAAATATTAACGGCCAATTTATGAAAGAATTGGAGTCAATTGAAAGGTTTCAGTCAGAAATCAGATTAAAATTATACTGAAAGTATGGACAGCAGAAGAGACCAGTGCAAGGAAAGAATGTCAGAACTATATCTTCATAGAAGAACCGATGTCTTCAAAGACCAACAACCCAAGACATTTTAAAAACAAGAACACATGAAACATGGATCCAACAGCTGCTAGACAACAGAAAAGACTAATCTAAGAATAACTGAAGATTCAGAAGCGAACATAAGTGGAATAAAACAAAACCTTTTTGCAGAAATAATCACAGAAAACTTCCGAAATAATGGGAAAGAAATAAACAGATAGATAAGTGAGGTATACAGAACTCCAAATAGCCATAACCAAAAGAGAACTTCTCTACCTCACTTTATACTCAAAGTATCAGAAGTCCATCACACAGACAAAATCTTAAAAGCTGTTAGAGAAAGGCCAATCTCTTTAATGAACATAGATGAGAAAATGTTCAGTAAGATACTGGAAAATAGAATGTAGGAAATCATCAAAAAGGTTATACATAAATGATTGAGTAGGATTCATACCAGAGATGCAGGGATGGTTCAACATATGCAAACCAATAAATAAACAGAAGCAAGAACAATAATCATATGATCAACTCAATAGACACAGAAAAGGCGTTTGACAAAACTCAACATCCATTCATAATAAAAACCTTGAAGAAAACAGGTATAGAAGAAGGCTTTTATCTCAATCTGAGAAAAGCCACCTATGACAAACCAATGTCCAACATCATACTAAATGGAGAAAAGCTAAAAGCTTTCCCTATAAAATCAGAAACAAAACAAGGATGTCTGGTATCACTACTCGCTTTAAATATACTTCTCGAAACATTAGACAGAGTAGTTACACAGGAGAAAGAATTAAAAGGGATATAGATAGGAAAGGAAGAATTAAATTATCATTATTTTCAGATGACATGATCTACACAGAAGACCTCCCAAACCCAGCAAAAGATTCCTAGAATTAATAACCAAATTCAGTAGTGTAGCAGGATACAAAGTCAACAATCAAAAATCAATGATCTTCCTATATACCAATAACAAAGTCATTGAGAGAAAAATTAGGGAAACAAAAGTTATCCCCTGTTCCTGGATAGGCAGAATGAATATAGTCAAAATGGCCATACTTCCAAAACTGTTACACAGATTTAACAATACAATCCCAATCAAAATACCAACAATATTCTTCATAGAGTGAGAGAAAGCAATCCTAAAATTCATATGGAACTAAGAGAGACCTAGAAGAGCAAAAGCAATTCTGAGCAATAAGGGCCAGGCAGAAGGAATCAAAATCCCAGGCTTAAAGCTATAACACAAATCTACAGTGATAGAAACAGCACTATATCATCAATAAAAAAGATTGGTGGATCAATGGAATAGAATAGAGGATACAAAAACAACTCCAGGCACACTCAGCTACCTTATCTTTGACAAAGGATCCAAATAGTTTTGCTGCAGGAAAAACAGCATCTTTAACACATGGTGCTGAGAAAACTGGCTATCTACATGCCAAAGATTGAACCTAGACCTGTATGTCTCACATGCACTAAACTAAAATCAAAACAGATCAATTATCTATATATTAAAACAGAAACATTTAATTTGCTAGAAGACAAAATAGGTAAAACTCTTGAGGACACTAGCGTAGGCAAAGCCTTTCTCAAACAGAATCCCAGTAGCACAAGAAATAATACCAAGAATCAACACATGGGATCACATCAAATTAAAGTTTCTGTACAGCAAAGGGAACCACCAATAGAGTGAAGAGATAACCTATAGAATGGGAACATTTTTTTGCCAGTTACACCTCAGGTAAAAGACTAATATCTAGAATATATAAAGCCCTCAAAAAAATTAGACTCCTCAAATTTAAAGACCTAATCTAAACATAGGCATCTGAAATAAATAGACACTTCTCAGATGAAAAAGTACAAACAGTCAAAAATACATGAAAAAAAATGTTTAACATCACTGGCCATTGGAGAAATGCAAATTAATACAGCAGGGAGATTTCATCTCATTCCAGAAAGAATGGCTATCACCAAGAAATCAATCTATAACAATTGTGGGAAAGGCCTCTTGTTGCTTTCTCTACTTCGTGCACAACATGTTTTTTCTCCTCTGTAATGCCTGTTTGCCATCCCTGCCCTGGAGTCAGCCAATTATGGACTGAAACCTCTACAAACTGTGAGCTAAACAACAGAACAGGCCAGAGGTAGGGGCTTCCAGGCCACCATTCCACTGCTCCCAGCCCAGAGGAGGTGAGCCACCCAGGTGCCAACAGCAACCCCCCCGCCCCGCAGTCAAAATGAGAAGACATGTAAACAAGTCTCAAAACCAGGCTTCCAGATCACCTACAGCAGCACCAAAGGGAAGTGAGATGGAACACTCTGATACTCAACCACCTGGACTCCCTGAACTGGCAACAAAAGAGGATCTGGAAAAAATGAAATCAGAAATAATTTCTCCTATAACAGCAGAGATTGTGCCTATAGTGCAAGACGTGACTAATTAATCTAGAGAGGACTGAGGAACATGATGGAATCCCAACATAGGAAACAAATGGAATCCATAAAACAGAAACAATTGTGGGAAGGGCTGCTGGGAGAAAGGAACACTTTTTCCTTGTTGGTGAGGCATAAACTGGTTTAACAACTACGCAAATCAGTATTGAGATTCCTCAAAAACAAAAAGTAAAATTCCATCTGACCCAGTTATTCTCCTTCTAGGTATCTTCCCAAAAGAGTTAAAGACATCACAGCACAGTGATGTATGCATACCCATGTTTATAGCAGCATAATTCAGAATAGCTACATCTTGGTAGCAACCTATTTACCCATCAACAGATGAATGGATAAAGAAAATATAATATTTATACACAATGGAGTACTACTCTGCCATAAAGAAGGATAATCTTCAGTTATTCGTAGGAAAACGGTTGCACCTTGACACTGTAATGTTAAGTGAAATAAAGTAGACTCACAAGCTTAAATATTTTATGGTTTCTCTTACATGAGAAACGCTATACATAAATACAGTGCAAAATAAAAACCAAAAAATAGTCACAAGAGAGAGAGGAAAAAGTTACTGTAATCCATTAGGGACAGTGTATCTAAAAATGGATCTTGATTTAATATAATTGTCTTATGTGTTTTATATTTTTTTGGCCTCATAGGCTGGCCATTAATTTAATCTGTATGTATGATAATTAACTTTACAAGGACATACAAAGTAAATAAGTAAATGATCAAATGCTGGTCCAAAAAAAATTTAAAGGGTGGGTGGATGGAAAGAGGAAAAATAGAATTGAGATGTGTTATGTACATGTAGCAATCCGGGACAAGGAATATAATCATTATGTACTGCAAACATTTACTAATAAAAATTAAAAATTTTAAAAAATGAGAAAAATGGCAGAGAAAATGCTTAAAAATGTATAAGACTGACAGAGACAATTTTGTGCATCAAGAAACAGTGACAAGTATGTGGGTTGCTCATTTGTTTTGTTGAATGTTTATGCCAAATTTAAAATGTGCTGACTTAGTGGGGTTTTCTTGAACCTGTACAAAGACCTAGAAAGTTGAGGCCTAAAAGCATATTCTACTAGTCAAAGTAGATTAAGAAGCATCTTTTTTTTTTGGTACCAGGGATCAAACTCAGGTCCTTCCATTTATGAGGCAGGCGGTGGAACCACTGAGCTAAATCCCGGCCCAAGAACCATCTTTTTAGGTGGGAGTTTAGTAGAGGAGGGAGGATATAAAAAAGTGCTGATAAGGATTGGATTGGCTGATCCTACTGACTTTTTCTCTTTCAACTCTACCCAAGGGATAAAGTAAGTCACGGACAGTGCCTCTTAGGGCTTTTATAAAAGTCTGTATTTTACACAAAACTTGATGACATTCTGGGCATTAGCCTGTGATTAGACCTTGTCCTTTACTGCAGTCTATAAAAAGAATCCATGCAAAGAATCATAATTTTTTCCCGAATTTTGCCATTAATTACCTAGTAAAATAGACTTTATCTGATTCAGCATTTACCTTTGGACTTTGTATTCCACAATTTTGTAATTATGTATGGTCTTTCCATTCTCAATTTAAAAACAGTAGTTTTAAATTCAATAGAAATAATAACCACTGACAATTTCTAGAGAGCAACATGCAACCAAGTAAATAGAAAAGTAGGAAGATTGTGAATGTTTTGTAATGGACTTGATGGATGCAAGATGATTAAGGCATTAGGACAATTTAAAGGCTGAGTTTTCATCCTAAAAAATACAAATGTGAAATATTGAGTTTATCAGTTGAAAAAATGTTAAAATTGACATTCATAAATGCTGTTTTTATCTAGCCATTTTGTCAAAAGGATCACCATAAATTTCTTCACTTATTGTGTAGAGCAAGAAACACGTAAAACAGAATATGATGAGTTTGGTTATGATCTGACATTTGCTCAAAGACATTTATCTCTAAAAATGCATTATTTACATGGTTGGAGAATCAGAGAATAGATCAATAAATTGTGTGAACCCAGCAGAGTCTGAATGGTTATTCCTGGATAAACTGAAATGAATTACCATACTAATGGACCACATCAGAAGATGTGGTCAGAAGATGTGAGTTTGAGTAGAATTCTCATAATTCTTAACTTTTAATCTCTGAAACAGTTACATTGTTCAGCAACAAATTTTCTACAAACTCAACTTTGCTTGCTTGTAACTTGTTTAATTGAAAATTCATTCCTTGATTGGCACATTTTAGAAGGTTCTTTAAAAATGCCTTGTTTATAGTAGTTGGTGCCACCACTGGAATTCACAATGTTGCCAACTGAATGCCATTTCAAATAAAAACTTTTTTCTTTTGGCAGCAGAAAATATCAGAATCACACAGTGGCTCCTGATTTACGAACTGTATTTTCTAACTCTCAGCCTGACACAATATGTGCAGTTCCGTAAAAAGAATTGAGTTGGAAGCATTTAACAAGAAAATTATTCTATCACTAAATCTGTTCTTTCATTAGAAATCATATGGTGCATTAATTATAAGTCCCCCTTCTCATGCCTCTGTGATCAGTTAGAAGACAGACTGAGAATCCCATAGCGGTGTTTGCCTTGATTTTTAAAGTGAACTTCCAATGACCAATGAATAGAGGGTGTCATGGACAAAATTTGTGAAAATATTTTACATTGCAATTTCCAGTAAGCATTTGGCAGGCCTGGGTCATATCCTGAAACTATACAACTGTCTCCCTGAAAACACAGTTGAACTGCTGGTGAAGGAAAGATGTAACTGCTCAGACTAGATCGGGTGGATGGGTGGGTGAAGTAGCCAGCAGGCAGGCAGGTGGGCAGACAGAAGCCCATGCATGCTGTGCAGGATTTCTGGCTGTGGGCAGAGTCTAGCTTTGTAAATGATATGTTAAACAAAGAGTTTATTGTAAAGTGGGCCTGATCCCTGGAGATAGACAAAAATGATTCTTTTTCACTGGGACATTTACTCTTTCTGCCGTTTTCCAGCAGGGATTGGTTTCCCCAGTTGGTTCAAGGGATCTCAAGGACAGGAGCAGTATTCATTCATGCTGCATTTTCTCTGAGGCAAGATCCTCTTGTATAATGTCTCTTCCTTCATTTTCTGTCTCCCTTCTCGCAAAGGTAGATTATCTAGAACATATATTCTAAAACAGCAAATCATTATAAGGGCTGTTGTTACTTCTCTCTTTTTTTTACAAAAAGTAAGAAGAGGCAATTTTAGGGCTGGGGATTTAGCTCAGTGGTTTTGCCACCTGCCTTGCAAGTGCAAGGTCCTGAGTTCAATCCCTGGTACCAAAGAAAAAGAAAAGAAAAGAAAAGGCAATTTTGACCTTGAATTTTAATGTGTACTTCTAGACTTAAGCTGGGCAGTGCACTGGTCTGTAACTGGATTCTGAAACTGGTAAAAACAAACAAACAATATATGTGTGCTATTTTGGTCTTTTAAAGACTGAATTTGGAGGGAGAAAAATCATTTTGCATAGCAGTGACTGTGAACACATCAGAGAAGCACTGAGTAACTGGAGAAAAGGACCCGATTGTATTGTAGTATGCTTCCTTTAAGAGGGAAACGAGATTAGCAACTTTGGCAAATTTTCGGCTTCTATTTAGAAAGAAAGAGAAGAGATGCCAGTGTCCAAAAAAAAAAAGGATGAATGTTATTAGACAAAGGCAGAAGCAACTTTACACCTTACTGAAAGCTTACCTCGGAGTGGTTTTAACTCCTCTGGGGTTAAGGAACACTTTCTATTTCCAATCACAACTAAGGTAGAGTTAGGGAAAAAGGAGTTTAATCAGAAGTAGATGCCCCTTGCCAGTTTTGTTCTGTCCTGGGAAATACGCAAGGAAGAAAACCTGTGCAGAAGACAGAAGAAGCAACAGGTGCCACAGGTAAGGGATTATTTATTTTAGGAACCACTGTGTAAGTTCCACTATGAACAAAGGTAGAGACTCTTTTTTGCATCCTTTTTAAAGGAAAATCATTTGATGTTGGTAATCTGAAAGCTTATAGGGCTGTTAGACAAATACCTGAACTATATTTTGCCTTTGTATACTGTGGGTTACTTTGCTTTCTAAACGCTCTCATAGAAAAAGCATCTATAAAAATAAAGCAAATGTTTTCTATGTCCAGTCAAAAAAAAGGTAGGGAGACAGCATTTGCGATAATCATAGTTTTTAGTCAAGCCTTGTGCATATCAAAAATGTTATTTTCCTTAATTGCATATTTTGTTCCTGTAATGACTGAGTTGAATTCTAAACAAATGAGGAATCAATACTGAATGTCTCTATGGTTCAAATGAAGTCTTCGCTACTTTACATGGCATAAAACTGCTCTAAATTTAGTAAACTGCTACAAAGATAGAAACTGAAAGCTAACGTGTGTTACATATTCTTTCTTCTAATTTTTAGGTTTTAACTGAAAACTCAAATTAACAAATAATACCACACCTAGCACTATTACTACTACAAAACTCACCTGAATGCCCTAAGAGCATAAGCAAGAATGAGCTACTACGGCAGCAGTTATCGGAGTGCGAATGTGGACGCCAAATACCCAGGGTATCCGCCAGAAAACATGATAGGTGAGAAGAGAAGAGCAAGAAGACGTCTGCTCCACAAAGATGGTAGCTGTAATGTATACTTCAAGCACATTTTTGGAGAATGGGGGAGCTACGTGGTTGACATTTTCACCACTCTTGTGGACACCAAATGGCGCCATATGTTTGTGATATTTTCTTTATCTTATATTCTCTCCTGGTTGATTTTTGGCTCCATCTTTTGGCTCATAGCCTTTCATCACGGAGACCTGTTAAATGATCCAGACATCACACCATGTGTGGACAACGTGCATTCTTTCACAGCAGCATTTCTATTCTCCCTTGAGACCCAGACCACCATTGGATATGGCTACCGTTGTGTCACTGAAGAGTGCTCCATGGCAGTGCTCATGGTGATCCTTCAGTCCATCCTCAGTTGCATCATAAACACCTTCATCATTGGAGCAGCCTTGGCTAAAATGGCAACTGCACGGAAGAGAGCCCAGACCATTCGTTTTAGCTACTTTGCACTCATAGGCATGAGAGACGGGAAGCTATGTCTCATGTGGCGCATTGGTGACTTCCGACCAAACCATGTGGTAGAAGGAACAGTTAGAGCTCAGCTTCTTCGCTACACAGAAGACAGCGAAGGGCGAATGACGATGGCATTTAAAGACCTCAAATTAGTCAATGACCAGATCATTTTGGTGACACCAGTCACTATCATTCATGAAATTGACTGTGAGAGTCCTCTGTATGCCCTTGACCGAAAAGCAGTGGCCAAAGATAATTTTGAGATTTTGGTGACATTTATCTATACTGGTGATTCTACTGGGACATCTCACCAGTCTAGAAGTTCTTATGTCCCCCGGGAGATCCTCTGGGGCCACAGATTTAATGATATCTTGGAAGTAAAGAGAAAGTATTACAAAGTGAACTGCTTACAGTTTGAGGGAAGTGTGGAAGTGTATGCCCCCTTTTGCAGTGCCAAACAATTGGACTGGAAAGACCAGCAGCTCCACAATATGGAGAAAGCATCCCCAGTCCGAGGATCCTGCACATCAGACACCAATGGATCATTTAGTGCAGTTGCCATTGTCAGTAGCTGTGAAAACCCTGAGGAGAATGCCACTTCTGTCACTGATGAGTATAAGGATCCACCTTATCAGAAAGCTTTCCTGACTTTACGTAGAATTTCTATGGAATCCCAGATGTAATCCCAGATCGAGGAGGGCTAGCACTTGATCTAGTTACCTTCCAGCCAATCATCTTAAGGCAAGTAGTTGAAACGATGCCTTTTAAAAGTAATATGCCTATGTTGTATGATGATGGCAGTAAGTAGAATAGGATAAACTTGGTAAAGGATAATCTACATTTTCCATAGTTTTTTATTATTAAAAATTTTTGCTAGAAAATTTTGTGTTAGGAATGCTATTAAGAAGTCTGGTTGATTAAACTTCATCTTTTATTCGCTTATATCCTGGTGTCTTCAATTAGAAATGTGATATTCAGTAGTAAGAGGTAAAGGCAAGATGCTGAAATTAAAAAAAAATAGGAAGACTGGTAAGCTAGGATAAATTACAAGTTTTAAAGTCTATAAAAATTGAAAATAGATAGTAATTTCTTATAAAAAGCATCTAATCAAGACATGCAAAGTATACATTTATCACTGTAACATTGAGACATGAAGCTGTGACACCAATAGGTTGTGAGTCACTATATTGCCTCTTAAAGTTTCTTGTTATTAACAAGCATAGTGGTTGTGAAATTGATAATCCCACCAATTCAGAGAATTCTTCCACTGCCATTTGTTCTGGTAATGATTAATGATTAGTCAGTGCTAGAAGCATTTCTTTTTGCTAAATCATGGCAGAAGAAAAATTAACATCATTATTTACTACAATATTTTTCTCTTAAATATCTTCCTTGACTCCAACAAATGGGGAACAGAAATAAGATCATGACCTTTCTGAATTCCTGTGTCAACCTCCCACTTTTCTGAAGGACATGGTACAAAGACAGAATCATACACGTGGGTTGAGGGGATGGATAGCAACTGGAAACATCTTCAGCCCACTGAAGAAGAAATATTGTTTACCTGTGTCCTAAAAGGTTGCAATGCTGTGTGCTATATAAGGGTTAGAGCACTCTACCTGAGAATGGTTGGGGAAGAAGGAGGGAATTATTTATGCTCAGAAGCAGTTATTTATGCCTCCTTTCTTCGTCCCTTTATATAGACATAAATGACTCAAATTGTAGATTTTAAGAAACTTGTTGAACTTGGATCAATTGGATTGTTTTGTGAAATATGATACAATTAAGGTGATTAAATGAGTAATTTGAATGCTATGGGTGTGCTTAATTTTAGGACATGAGATAAATTTTTATTTTCTATTTCCAGCTTACAAGATGTTTGACCATGTTTAAGCACAAACCCAATCACATATGAGTGAAGAGTTACTTTAAGCTTTATAAATAGCAGTTATTAGCTAGATTTGGAATTTTTTGTGTGCTTTTCTGCTGTCACTGAGCTGGCAATAAGTTTATGTTGCAGTTTTTGTTTGCTTATTTTATTTAAAATACACATACACACAATTCTGCTTTTTTTGTAAAAGCCAGCCTCTCCCCACGCCTCTGTCTTTCTCAACTGAACCAAACAAATAAACTGAACAAAATGATCTAATCCAAGATTACCAAGTAAAGTACACATAAGTATGTAAATTGCTTTTCTTTTATTTTCTTCTTTATCTTCTCCCTCCCTCCCTCCCTTCAACTTTCTTTCTTTTCGTTTTATCTTTTACCGAAGAGCTGTACTGCTAATTTTTAAAGGAACATGTGCAAATCTCTCCTTTTTATTGTTTTATGAATAAGAAGTTTGTTCAGGCCATGGGTTGCAAAATTGTCCAGAACCTTAATTTTAGAATACTAGTAATGCACTTTGTTTCTGTCTTGCTTCAGTAATGTAAATTCCATTTTTAAATCACACATACTTTATAGATTTAGATTTTGTAGCAGCAATCAGTTGAGAAAATGAGAGTTACAGTCTCCAGTGTAACGTACAATCACCAGCACAACAATTAAAAAGGGTTTTATCCCGCTTTTTAGTCTATTCAACTCACATTAGTTTCATTTCACTGTGCTTTGCCTCCTGGCCGGTGTCTATCCCTGTTACCTGGCCTGACCACATAAGAATGTAGGCATTGATAGCCAATTAAATGCATTCTATAGAGCTACATGCCTCCACAAGCAGATCCCTGTATATGGAACGGAGTGTAAAATTAGCATTCATGTGGAGTATTTATCTTTAAATTTCTGGTATAAATTTATAACATACCTTGAAACCCCCAATGAGTTACTTAATAATAAAGATCTTAATCCAAAAAGTGTGTGCATATACGTTTATTCTCTGCAGTGTAAATCCTATTAGCTGAGAAGAAGAACTCTGCCTCATATATTTAGAACACAGGCAGCATTGTTAACCATTTTTATGGTTTTAACAGCTTGTAGAAGAGCTATATCTGAAATAACAATTAGTTGCTTCTGTAAGCATTACACAAAGGCTGTGTGCCTAGGGACATTTCTAGTTTTAAAAGATCCATTGAGGATGGGATGTAGTAGAATATTTTTTCTCTTATGCCATCTATTTTCTCCGTGATTATGAAATTATTCACTGGAGTGAATTACATGGCATATAGATTGTGGCATGACGGCTTTGCTCCACAGTGTGCTGTGGGCTGTGAACAGGGCTATGGGGAAGTGAATAAGCCCAGAGTGAAGGGAAAACTGTTTCCCTGCAACATCAAGTCACTAAGCGCTATTAGGTGTTTGGCCAAGATACACTTTGTCCCCACAACAAGACAATGAGATGTGTATTGCAAATTCCCTTTTCATCAAATGTCCAGTTCTTTTTAACAAATTCCTCAGACGGCAGTGTGCTCAAATTTAAAAAATAAAAATTTCACCTGTGCTCCCCATTTCCCCTGTGAGTGGGGGTGAAGTGAGGCGAAGTGGCATTGTTTCGACCCACATAGTGTCAGCAGGAACCTCTGCACAGGGTTTTTTTAAAAAGCTCTTCGATCAGGGCTGACTTAGCTGACACAAATCTATTACTGTCTGTTCATGTTCTCCTCATTTGGACCTGAGATTTGACCTCTGGTGTGAGAGGGTACATCAAGGACAATTCCTATAGGGGGAAATGGAAAGACAGGGGAAACTGCACCCCTGGATTACGCATCTCCAGACTTCTGCATGAGTGAAAATGAATGTGTTCTCAAACTGACCCTGTGAGCAACATGTCAGAAGCAATTGCCTAGAAAACAAGGCTGGCAAGAAAAAAATGATGTACAGTTTAACTGCAACTTGCACATGAAATTTGATGGGCTCAGTCACTATGGAAGCAACCTATTTTTCTGGGGAGTTGAGAAAATGCCACTTTTACTGTAAAACAAACACAAAGGAATTGCTTCGGGTCTATAAATCCCTCTAGGTACCGGTGGTGGCTGGGAGACCTTCATTAAAGGATTGATCAGGCCTGCTGTGGGCTGTCCTTTATCTTCTTCCTTCTCTACAGAAGAATTATAGGTATTCACTGCTTTAAAGGGACTTTCCCTAGGACTAATGATCTGAAATCAAACCAGGCTGCAGGTAAAGCAAGCCTGGAAATACTTGGGGAATAAAAACAAAAACAAAAACAAAAACAAAGAATCTCTGCTCATGGCATCTCAGGAGACTCCAGCCAGATCAGATACATCAATTTAGATCATTTGAGGGGACATTACAATCACACTAGGAACTTAAATCCTTACTGCGAATATTCCTATTTTTTCATTTTCGAGTTGAAGGCTGAGATATGTGTATAGAGGATTCTCTAGACCACTCCTGTGTAGATGCTGAGTCTCCAAATTCTACCCAGCTTAAAATATTCTATTAGTCTCATCCATGACAGGCCTGGATGCTGTTATTATGAATGTCTTTCCTGTGTTTCTTAAGGTAAGGTTCACCTGAAGAGTTCTAGAACCTTCACACCTACACCGTAGTCTTCTAAATCACAAAGCCTTGCCTTCCCTCTAAAGTCAGCGTGGCCTCTTTCTCTCTCTCATTTTCACTTTTAAAGGAGCTGCATGACCAATTTTTAGGAAAACAAAATCCAATTACCACATGCAAAATGCAAGTGGGGGTCACCCGGAGTACACAAACAGATCACGCAGCAGAGAAATTGGCAAATTCTAAGATTCTCCTGGATATGAGGTTTATAAAAACAAAATCTAGTACCTGAGAGTCACTTTGGATGAATCTGTGAGCAGAGAATAAGCAAGGCTCCAAGCAGGGCATTTTCCGAAAAAGACACATTTATAGTGTCACTGGGAAACCATTGTTAGGCTGCATTGTTTTGAAACTTTTGGAAGAAAAATCTGAACTTCCCAACTGCTTCTTTTACTATTCTTGGTTCACTAAAGCAGCTTAGTAGAGTCCTCTTAGAACTCTGTGGTTGGAGCTTAAGATTAAGCTCTAAGGCCTATTGCCTTTGGCCTCATGATGCCGTCCCAAAGGCCCTTCTTTGAGAATGTCCACGCCTGCAGTTTAGGATCATTTGGGCAGAGTTCGGAGGCTTAGTTTAACACACCCAAAGTTCAATATCCTTGAACTTGAAAGCACCCTTTGAACTTCCATAAATTCTCAGTTGTGGGGTAGTTAACAAGGAAAATAAGATACATACACTGATAAAAATATAACCTATTGTCTTTTGCTGTTTGGTCTCATTGATTTATGAATACTGAAAAGTAAAAGGATACCATGTCAAGAGTCTGTCCCTCACCCATGGAAGGAAAGCTGGATGGAGCTTGATAGTCTTCTAAATAAATAAGGCAATCTGTACCTGTTGAAACTCATCATAGGCTGTGGATGGAAGCTTTGAAGACTCCCCAGGCTGCAGAGAAATGGATTAATTATTTTAAATATTTCAGCATGCCTGATGGATAATAACCCAGGTTGTCTTCCTAAATTACATAGCCAAAGAATGCTTTTTTTCTCCACTGCTATTATTTACCACCAGGGACTATAAAACATCCTTAATCACTCTCTAAGCAACGTGAACTTGAGACAGAGAGAGTCTCAGGAGACTTAGTCACTGTGAAAATGGCTTTCCAGAATATTATCAAAAACCTTCAAATGTTCACATCAAGTACTTCAATCACATGCAACATTCACAGAGGTTAAAGTCATTTATTTGAATTAGAAACACAAGTTGGAGATCAATAATTTATTGTGTTGTTGGTTGATTTTTTGACTTCAGTTTTTGCCTGGGGAAGGGACTCTAGCCATGAGGGGATGGGGTTAAGGACAGAGATAGCTCCCCTCAGCAGCTCATTCCAGAGCCATTGGCTCATTTAATCATATCCTATTGCACAGAGGAGGAAATCTCTTACTCAGCAAAATTATTCTGCTCAAAGAGACAGGGACATGAAAGGACTGGAGTGAAAGAAGGCACAAGGACCAATGACCAGCTCAGTCTTCTGAAGAGATGTCAGCAGTCCTGGTGTTGCTGGAGGTTGAGACGTGTTAGAATCACTAAACAGAAAATGTGATTGTGGACGTCTTTGTGAAATGCAGCCTTGACATTTCCTACGAGTGCTACTGGACTGTTCGTTGGTCATTAGTTATTTAGAAAGTGTTGGCAAAGAAAATATCTGTGGAAAATGGCTGTTAGGAGGCATGAGGAATGAGATAATCTTCAAGATGTAGACAAACAAAAATGATTGAAGTAAGAAAAGAAAAGGGGGAACTCACCCCTATTCAGGGAAATGCTGATGCACAGTGAGGCACGCCTTGTCCTTGCTCTCCTCCCACCCAGCCTTTCACCTTGGGAGCAGGAACACCTAGTCCTCTGGCAAAGCTTTCCTTAGGAAACAAGTGAATGCAATGAGCCTCAGCTTTCTTTTATCCTATTAAATGAATGTAGTTCTTCTTAAGACCAAGGCTGTAATGAAAGAAGCCCAGCCTAAGAGAATCACAGATCTGGACTGGCAACAGTGGCTTGTCTTATGAACTGTGCAACTTGGAGCAACTTAGCTGATGTCTCTAACACTTATTTATAGCTTATTTATTTATCCCTAATTTACAGCTGCGCTTGCTATAGTAAATTACAACTAAGACTTTAGGCTTCAGAACCAACTGCCTAGGCTTGAATATCATTATATCTACAATTTCCTGACTCTGTGACTTTGAGTAATTTAATTAACCACTCTGTGCCCAAGTTTCCTCAACTAAAATAAGAAAAACAATAGTAGCCACCTCATAGTTGTTGTGAAGACTGAGGAAATATTTATAAAGAGCTTAAAACAATTACCTGGTTATAAGTGCTAATAAAGCGCAAGCAATGAATACTGCTAGCAACAAATCTTTCACCTCTTAATGTTTTAACGGTTTAATTTTTAAGCTTTTAACATTGACCTAAACCCAAAAAACAAAATTAAAAAGGAGTGATTATGTAACCATTTGGTAGAAGATGTTTAAATTATTCCTATCCAAATGTAAATGATTTCTGTACTGTCTTACCCAAATCACTTTGGGTTGTCCAAATCATATTTCCTCCCTGTTGTGTGAGGGAGGCATCAGCTTTCAGTAAAATGGTGCTTTCAAAGTAAAATAACCCATAAGATTTAGTGACTAGCACCAAACTAAGTAAAAGTCACCCTGCACATAATACAGGCTAATTTTCCTGCAAAATGTATCAAGTGGGCATTAAATTAAAGCCACGTAAAGCCATTTCCAAAAGTGTTTAGCTACTTTATATCATAGTAATATGTATTATTTTCAAATCATTCCAATATGTCCCAGTAAATTGGAAGGGTCCTAGAAAAGGCAGGTTCTTCACCCCCAAATGACCCACCATAACGCAAATAAGCTGCTGCTAACTGAACCTGGGAAATTTTGCTGGCATATAATGTGCTGGTGGTCTCTGGGGTCCTGCCAACCACCCAGGAGATGCTGAGCCACATTTCCTGTCCTGGGAAAGAAGAGATGTATTGAATTCACTTGGAATGGGAAAGCAAATCTTCTTCCCTATAGTATGACATACTTTAGTAGAAGATGGAAGAGAATTCACATTCTACATGGAGTAGCTGTGTGAATTTGGGCCATTTCATATACATCGTTAGAACTCAGTTTTTTCCTGGGTGTAAATGAAGTGAATGGTATCCATCTTGTTTGCTTTCTTAGTCTGTTTTCTGCTGGTATAACAAAAATACCACAGAATGGGAAAATCATAATGAAGACAAGTTCATTTGCTCACAGTTTTGGAGAGTGGGAAGTCCATGACTGAGCAGCTAGCATACTAGCATATGGAGAGACACTTCTTGCTGTGTCATCCTATAGCAGGAGAGAGAGAGTTTAAATAAACCACTGTGAAGATAATGGCATTAATCCATTTATGAAGGTGGGGTCATCATAGCCAAATCATCTCTAAAAGACCCCACATTTTAATACTATTAGAAGAGAAATTTAATTTTAGTGTGAATTTTGGAGGAAACAATGTTCAAATCAGAGAATAGGTTAAATGTGAGGAGTGTATCAGGACACCATTACATATATAACAATATGTCTGTATGCAGACACACATAACTATCTGGCAAGTAGGAATTGCTCCATATACGAATACTCCCTGTCTTCTTACATATGCTTAAATAGTAGCAGTATGTTTCAGAAAAATTTGGAAGTGAAAGCAGTTATTAGCTGTAGGATACAATGCTTTACTAGCAATTATAATTCTTGTATCTTGATGTGGCAGGTGGATATCTGAGGCTATGATTCTAAGTGTATTCTGTTCCTGTTCCCAAGAGAAATGGATTTTCCTCTTAGCGTTGCCACCATGGGCTGTGGGCTTGGAGGAAATGACTCCACCGCTCTGCTGCACTGTTTAAAAATATTTATCCCATGGACATTCTCTGAATGACTTTAGGGTTTCTTATGAGGCCAAAAAAAGTGATGATGTTTCCTCATTCCACTCCAATTCTTATTTTTACTTGTTTTTCTATTTTTTTTTTCTGTAGTGTATTGCTATAGCCTGAGTGTCTATGCGTCCCTCAAGTTCATGTGTTGAAGTCTTAACACTCCAGGTGATAGTGTTAAGAGAGGGGACCCTGGTGAGTTGACCGGGTCCTGAGAGGGGAGTTTCCTAAGAGGAAAGGGCTGAAACCCCTTCAGCTCTTCCACCACCTGGGGACACAGTGAGAAAGCATCATCTTTGAACCTGCAGCTGGATTCACATAAAACCCCAAATTTGTCTTGAACTTGGACTTACCCCTAGAACTGTAGGATGTATTGTTGATAAGCCACCCAGTTTATGATATTTTGTTAGAGAATTCTGAGCACAGAGAGACACAGAAGTAATTTTCTACAGTTTTTCTAGTCTTGTGATTCTTGTCCATTCTGAATTTAGCTGGAAAATCTAATTTCACATTATTTTCTGCATCTTTAAAAGTCTTTCTTTAATGTATAACTGATGTACAGTGTGTAGTTCCCATACTAATAAATCAACATTTTAGTTAATGGAATAGGTACTAAATACAGTTTTCAGATATGATATTACTGCCTTTTTCTAAAATCAGGCTTATTTAAACAGCAAAATTCACAGGAATTAAAAATTGCACAAGTTGTTATTATAAAAAAGATGAGATACACAGCCTTTATAGTTACAATGCCAGAAAGTAAGTAGAGTCATAAAAATGTAATAACAAAGATAAAACATGAAAATTCTGATGAGGGCAGCATATATTTATGACACAAACTAAGAAAGGCCTTCAAATATGCTACTAAGTTTCGCAAAATGCTACAACTCTTCACTTATGGGCATTAGAGGAAAATAGTCTTCCCAGGGTGCTACTAACCTTTTGTGTCATTAATATTAAGAGGCACATCTTCAGATGGGTGATTTGTATGCTGAATGGCAGACAACTGTACCTGTCCAAACTGCATTTCTTTTCCGTTTTGTATATGCATTAATAAATGTAAGTTCTACTATTGCAGCATTTAGCTTAGCAGACATCAGTGATTTCTTGGTCCCCAGTGTAAGGAAAGATGGTCTATTCTCTGAAACAATTATAAAATAAATGGAGAGCAAACTGGGATATTCTGGGTACTCTTCCCAACATCATGTTTGGCACGGATCTCAGAGAAATCACAGTTCGTAAATGGTAAGTACGAGCAGTTACTGTAAGACAAAGTTTTCATAAGGGCTCTTTCATTGTTACATCACAAATAAATGTTAGAATGGTCATGGAATGACAGCAACTGAAATAAGAGCAATAATTGACCTATCAAACAGTATAAATTCTGTGTATTCGTCTCCAGCAATGTAGGCTGTTATCTCAGTTATTACTTGATGTTTTAAAACTTGAACAATAAGGAAAATGAAGGACCCACAGACTTATTTGCCCTCTTGGGGGTGGAGAATTGTAGGAGTGCAAAATACTAATGATTTTGCTTGTAGAAAAAAAGACAAATAAAAGCCATTTTTGTTTGCACTGAAGGCTTGGATAATATTTTAATGCTAATCCTTTGTAATACCGGTATTGTAATCACAATACTAATAATTATTATGAAAAGGCCTCTGATAATTGCCTTTCTATTAGGAGACAGAGCATTCTTGATCCCCATTGTGCCACCTTGTGGTCACAAAAGAACACAGGTTTTATTTATTTTTTTGTGAAAAGTAAACCTGTTAATTTTTTTTTTTTTTTTTGCTTTCAGGGATAGGAGATAATACTGGGAAGAACAGCTTAGAAAGCATGTGACCAAAAATACCTATGCACACAACATCACAGGCACCATTCAACATATAAAACAGCATACACTAAAAAGCAGCAAGTGGTATTGGTCTAAGAATGAGTGGTAGGTACTAGATTTTCACCTATGCTACCTCCAAAAAGAATCTATATTTAGAAGATAAAATAGGAGTTAAATTAGGCTGGCATTCTCTATCTACCAATATAGACATGAAAATCTGGAGAATGTCCATTGAAAATCTAATAAATAATTCAGCAATCTATTCCAAGAGAAAGCAGCCAGATTTAGGTGTGAATTTTCAATATTGTATTAGAATAATCATGCAAATGTACATATACAAATTTCTTAATATATGAAATTTAATAGCGTCATTAAAGATTTACTTGGTATATGTATGTAGTATAATTTCAGAATTTTATGCATTTCAAAGAGTTGTAATATTTATTTAAAGGATTTTTCTAAATTCCACTTGGGTCAGTATCCAGACATGAAGAACAGAAAATGATGTGTTTACTCACCCTCCCACAGAAGACTATCAGCTAGAGACTAAATACTATATTTTGTAAACAAAAAAAAATTTAAAAATTTAGAGACCATTACAATAAACAATACTGTCATTCTAAATCATAGCATTATTGGGTTTTTTTTCAGTACTGGGAATTGAACTCAGGGCCTTGTGCTTGCCAGGCAGGCACAGGGCCACTGAGCTACGTTCCCAGCCCCCCACAGCATTTTTTTAAACTAGCATTTCTCGCTCATCTTCTCCTCTTTCTTTCCTTCTCTCTCTCTTCCTTCCTTCTTTCCTTCCTTTCATCCATCCTTCCTTCCTTCCTTTATTAGTTTCTTGCTTCCTTTCTTCCTTCTCTTTCTTCCAGCTTCCTGTTTAAGATTAGAAATTATATAGCTATTGAATTAAAAGGTTTCAGCCACTAGTACCTGATTTTTAAAATATTCGTGCACTCCTCTATTGAGTACGTACCACATGTCAGGTTATTCATCGACACTGTAAAGGCAATAGTAACTGTATAGAAAAAAATCTTATCTTCATTGAACTTCAAGTGGGAGAGAGAGAAAGTAAAGAAACAAACGCACAATTTAATGTTATATACTGTAAAAGAATTTGAAAAACAACAGGAATTTACCACTGCTTATGTCGACAAGCTCAGACACCTGGAATAGAGAAAGTAAACCATGTAGATTCCCGAAGAGACAGTTCCAAACCAGTGCTAGTACCCTGAAGCAGGATTTGAGAATTTGATGGGGTAGCAAAAATTCAGTTTGGGTGAGGGCTTGGTGCAGATATGTATTTGATATGCACATGGGAACAAAGAGTTGGAAGCTGTGTATGTGACTTTGGTGCGGTGGGAGGTCAGCTGCTAAAGCTGCAGACTTGAAAGCCATCTTCCTAAGCTACATGTTTAAAAATGCAGGCCTTGATGTGATCTAGGAGTTGAATGGAAGTAGTAGGGAAATCATAGAGTTAGATAGAGCCAGGGCACTGTAGCCTTGTGTGGTAGAGCATTAGGGGAGCTTATTAAAGGTACCTGGGATGGAGCAGTCCAGAGGTTTGAGAGAAAACAGAGAGCAATTGTTACTTAAAAGCCAATGAAGAACGTGATCCAAACAGAGATTGTCAGTGCTGGAAATAAGTCTTGAAGGCTTTGGAAAGACAAGCTGGGGTAGATGGCTGATTGAAGGGCGCTCAAAGGAGAATGAGATGTGAGAAAAGTGGTGTTGTAAAGGGAAAAGATAAGGAGGGAATAGCAGGAGATAGATGTAAGGTAAAAGAAAGCTTTCCCCTTTTCCTTTCTTTGTATTTTTTTTTTCTTTTGACAGTGGGAGGAAGTTCAGTATGTTTGTGAACAGATGGGAATGATCCCTCTCTAAGGAAAAAAATAGATAATGTAGGAGCGAGAGGATAATTAAAGAAGTAGAGCCCTTGAATACATGAGAAGAGATGGCATTTAGTAGATAAGCACACGGAGTGATCACATGTCATCTTAGCCTCAGACACTGCCAGGAAATAACAGACACAGATAGAGATGGATGGGTGGATTTCTTACTGGGTTGGAGGGGATTGGAAGGGGAAGTTTTCCTCTTGGCTTCCATTTTCACTATAATAGGAAGTAAAATAACCAGATGAGAATGGAGGTTATTGGCAGAGTGAAGGCAGGCAAGGTTTAAATACTCTTTCCAGAGATTTTGGATGGACTAGGGAAGTACAACAGGACCGAATATAATTGGATAACCAGGCAGTCCTGAAGTCCCTTTCTAGGTTTGTGATCACACTTTTAAAATAACAACAGCTAATGTGGCTGTGTGCTTTCTTCGTTTATAACATTTGTTATAGTTTAGTTTCCAAGAACTGATCAGTTGAAAAAATCCAGCTTTCCAAGTGAACATGTTTTATTTTTATGAATGGTGCACACATTTACATTTCAATAAAAGAGAGCTAATTTTATCTGCTACTGAAACACTAATTGTGAGGATCTAGATATAAATGGGGAGATCACAATTTGTCTGCAAAAGAGTACCTTAGGATTTAAGTATCCCAAAGAGCAAGAAGCTCTGACTGCCACGTGCCAGTTCTCCAGCTCTTCCTCAGTGTGGTCATATATCACAACTAAGTGTTGAGGGGAAGTGTGTTGAGACTGCTGGGATTCCACCAACACAATTTATCCTAGTCCAAGCTTTTTAGTATACTAAAGAGTATAGCTTGGGCTAGCATAAATTCATTTGGTTAAAAAAAACACATAATAAAAGGAGCTAAGTAGGAAATGCATGAACCGGAGAGCCACCAGTTTGTCTAAACTGGAATTGTTTGAGAACAATAGGCTCCTGGCAGAGTGGGTTGAGGCTACAGCTAAGTAGCAATCAAGTGGCAAACAAAATCTGCTTGTCTTCATGACAGTTTAATTTACTTTGTCTCCACCCATGGATTGATTTTTTTTTATACCTTTGTGTATAATGTCATGACTGGCTCTTCTGGCCCCATCCCTACCCTAAAACTATTGTCATTTCCTTATCAACAGACCATTTCATGTATTCAGTTCTGCAGGTCAGAGGGAAGGGGAGAACAAATCTTAAGTGAATTTGTTTTTGCTTTGATTTGGGAAGTTTTCTTTGATATACCTTTAGGATAGTTCTTTTCAACTTTTAATTACAAATTTACTCTTCATGCTTTCAACATTTACTATTATGTAACATAAAGTTAAGTAATGTTAAAATCTGATAGGGCTATTTGCAATGAATCCATGACACATAAAGAACAAAAAGGTGCACTTGTCATGGGAAGTGTAATGAAAAGAGAGTGATGGATTCCAGGCTAATAATAGGCTTTAATAAATTAAGCATTTTTAATGATGTGTTTGTGTGTTTATTATGACATGCATTGAAGCTACTGCACTACTGAATAATGTTAAGGACACATTTTAAAAAGTATTGAAGAAGAGGGCCGGGGACTTAGCTCAGTGGTTCTGGCGCCTGCCTTGCAAGTGCAAGGTCTTGAGTTTGATCCTCATTATCAAATAAATAAATAAATAAATAAAAGAGTATTGAAGAAGAGACACATATGATATAAGTGAAACTCAAATGTATTACATTTGGTGACTGTCCTATATTCAACTGCAATATATGAATGAGGGATGTATTTATGCTTAGTTGGTAGAAAAATTGTTGTTATATCAGGTGGCTACAGCAAATTATTATTTTTTTGCTGAATATCATAACACAATCACAAGAAAGAGGCACAGAAAAACTTGTTGGTATGGTTCTTTACAAATACTTACAAACAAAACACTCTTGAAAGAGTCAAATATACTCTCTTCTTGTTCCTAATTATTTACAATGACAGCTTCCAGTCTACTTAGTTTTTCCAGGACCCTGTGTGAAGGAAATCTATATGCTTCTTAAGAACATTGTATTGAAAAAAACCAGAGAACACCATTGTTTTTGAATTCATGTACAATGATGGGCCATGAAGAAAAAAAGTAGTGATTTTCAGCTTACCATCTGTCATGAAAACAACATGGTAATGATGATAAAATACTAACAATAGTAGTAGAATCTTTGCAGCAGCCCTCAGAGGTCATCATATTAAAGTAAGTACGTGAAAAAAAAAAGAAGAGAGAATAGAGTATCATGGTGAATGTCTCAAGACTGAACATCCAAGTCCAGGAGGGCTAAAAAGTAACTCATAGTCATTTCTCTATTATAATCACTTCAATTATGTGACTCTAAGAGGATATATTCATGTAGAAGTTTCAAAAATTGATCCAAAAATTTTATGTCTAATAGACCAAATCGCATTTGAGAAAATTTCTACCATTTCAGTTGTGCCAAAGACATCACAGTACAAATAACTCCAGAGGGAGGGGTCCTTAAGAAGATATTCTCAACTCTCGGTGCCATGTTTGCAAAATGAAACAAAACAAAAATCAGGGGAAGAGGATTGAAGGAATTTGTTCATGGATCTTTGATATATATTTAACTTTAAAAATAACTAAATGTTCTCTTTAAAATTTTTAAATTTTGAATATGAAGGATTTAGAAGACTCTTGTTTGTGGTAATCAACTTCTTGTTTCCATTTTATTAGAGTACATACTGAAACTCAAGCTTTGACCAAAATTAATGGACTTCTTTTATTTCTTTGAAATGTCTGATGAATTTTTCTCCTAAATTATCTCATAAGATACGAGAATTTACTACTTCTAAAATCCACCCACCTCTCTTCATTTTGATTTTTACACTCTGTTGTTTTTCTCTCTTGGAAGCAACTCTGCAATTTGTACCCACATATGCCACATGAATGGATTTTCTATGGAACTAGAGTCATTATGTGACAACCTAAGTGTTAGGAAAAATAGAAACTCAGGCCCTGGGATGTAGCTCAGTGGTGCTGCGCCTGCCTGGCAAGTGCAAGGTCCTGAGTTCAATCCCCAGTAGATCGAAGTCTCTTAACAAATCAGTATTTTCATGGTTTGACTTTGGGCTTAGCAATTTGTACCATTAACAGTACATTTGCATACCTAGTGCAGGAGATTTAATGATGAGATGAACTCATTTGTCTTGCTGTTAAAGAAAATGTTCAAATGAACTGAAGTCCAAAAACCCTACTTACTTATTATTGGAGTTTTGATATTAAGACTGACAATTTAACCTACTAAGGGGATTTGATTACACTTATAAGTAGATATAATGGAGTTCATGGAGAAAAGACCAAGCTTACATTGATTTTTAGGAATTTCTAGTAAGAGTAAGTCTGTGGTGACTTTGCAGTTAGGTTCATAGAGGTAGTTTGTCAGAGTTTGCCTTCTGTGAGGCATGACACTAAAAGAGGAACAGGTAAATGGGAGTGGACACATGCATTCTACTTGTTTTTCCTTATTAAATCCACTAAGGGAATTTCCCTGAACTTCTCCCACTAGAGAATTTATATTGATTTAGAATTATTTCTATATTCACTCATTTAATAAAGAATAAAATATTATATGAATAATTTAGGATTTTTTTTATCCTAATGAGTCGAGATATGGAATTGCAACATCTGTGCGCACAGAAGAGCTTTGACCCAGTGCTTGTTGTAGACCCTCAGTAAACAGAAGATCAAAATTCCCTGAGGGCCTCAATGGAGATTACAAACTGTAGCAACAATGAAAAAGGGAGCTATGTCTTTTTTATACTCTTTAATACTTCTTATTAGGGTTTTGTTCTTTATCGTGAAATAATACCCAGGGAAACATAAAAGAATGATAAACAAGACACATACAAAAATAAAAGTAAATCATAATCACATTAATTAGGTCATTGTTGTACATATACATAATTAGAGCAGAGATATAAAGCCTGATCCACTAAAAATACTATCGGGAGACCATCCAGACATGGAGTACCAGCGACTCCAACTGGTTTCAACCCTTCTTTCCTTCCTTCCTTTCTTTCTTTCTTTCTTTCTTTCTTTCTTTCTTTCTTTCTTTCTTTCTTTCTTTCTTTCTCTCTTTCTCTTTCTTTGTTTCTTTCTCTCTCTTTCTTTCTCTCTTTCTGTCTCTTTCTCTTTCTTCCTTTCTTTCTTTTTATCTCATATATGTGCATATCAATGACCTTTTTTGTCTATCATGAACCATTTTACATGATTTTTATTTAAGAAAAATTGAGTACAGAATTATTACTTTCCCCATAATTGAGAGGTTTCCTTGTTTGTTTTTACTGCCTCTTAAATTTTACATCTGAAATAAATAATGCCTTACTTCTCTCATCCTAATTTTAGTCCTGAAGACAAATATGGAAAGACACAGCTGAGTGTGGTGGCACTGGCTTAGAATTCTAGTACTCTGCAAGGATGAGATGGGAGGATCACATCTTAGAGCCCAGCCTGGGCAACGATATCTTATCTCTAAATAAAATATTTTTTAAAAAGCTAGGGATACAGCTCAATTCAAATGCCTTGAGTTCAATCCTTAGTGCCACAGAAAGAAAGAAAGAATAAAAGAAAGAAAGAAAGAAGAAAAGCTGATGAGATCTAAAATATATTTATAAACACATATAGATTGTGTTTCTGAAAGAAGTGAAATCATACACTAGTATCATCTGCATTCAAAGTTAAATGAAGTTAATAGACAAATTTTAGGACATAATTTGTGTTATGAAACAATCCAATTTGTTCAGTTATTTGTTGTTTTTGATGTTTCTTTTCAATAATTATAGATTCCTAAGTACAGCAGTTAATTGTCACTAATGAGGTTAAGTTCAAGATACATTGTGTTCAAGCAACACAAAGTTCAGTATTTTCCTAAATGTTTAACCGGCTCTCAGGTCCCTCTGGAGATGAGCAAGCTCAACACAGCCTACTTGTAGGTTTGCTAAAATCTAGAAAGTATACAGTGATGAAAAACAGGTCAAAACTTAATCTCCATAGAATCAGTTTTACATTCATTAATTGTAATCACTGATATTCATAATAACCTTAATTCTTTTTTATAAGCTCACTTGAAAGCCACTTATTTTTAACATGTTAAGAGTGACTAATCAAAACATGTCAACTGTAATTAGTTTGAACAGAAAACATTTCTTGTTTGAATACACATTTTGCAATCATTATATCATTCATTCTAAAATGAATGGATGAGCATTTTACCTCTTCTGTAATGAGAAGGAACAAATACTTAAATTGTTCATGAAATTTACTCAAACTCCAAGAATCAAAGACAGGGAATAGCAATCGCACTTTTTTTGCTCAATTTAACCTGATGTTCCAGTGCATTATTCCAGGCTAGGGTTCAGGTGACTTTTCTATAAAGAACCAGAGAGTGAGTATTTCAGACTGTGTGGGACACAGGGCCTCTCTGTCTCACTCACTCATCCTGCCACCATAGTTAGAAAGCTACTTATTTCTGTAAACAAATGAGTGTGGCTGCTTTCCAGTAAAACAGTGAAATTCACAGAATTTGAATGTCATAAAATTTTTCCAAGTCGTAAAACAGTGCTTACCTTTTTACTCTTTTCCTGCCTTAAAAATACAATAACGAGGTAATATAGATTTTAGGCCTGGTTTTGCCTATGGGAATAGTTGTAGATTTTTATTCCAGGGCCCTGTGAAGTGTGGCATTTTTGATTTAAAATCTCAGAAATACCCAGTGTTTTCTTTTCTATGAGCCTAGTGGTATACAGGATATCCTTCTGTAAAACATTGTCTCTGTTTTGGGTCATTTTCCAGATAAAGACACTTGCCCATCAATAATGCTCAATCTTGTATTATTTTTTTAAATGAGATATAGATACCTTGTGAGCAAGGAGCTATGTTTCTGGTGTTATTTCACACAAATAATTGTTTTTTGAAGAGTTGGCCTTTTAAAGAAAAATTTCCCATTGATACTATTTCTCAATGTCATTATTTTTTTTCCTGTGTTGCTCTTTTCCATTTTAATTCAGCTTTTCATTAACACCTCTACATAATCAATAATATTCAAAGATCCACAAGACAGCTCTTCCAGAGATCTGGAGATTTGAGCCCCATCATCAAGAAGCATCCTAAAGGCTTTTCTAGAGTTACCTATGCATGGACACCAGAAGGATGAGGAGTCTCCTCGGTGGGTTATGGTCACAGCAGCAGCCCTGTCACATCAGCACCGCTAGGCTCCACAGCCACTCAGGCCATCCATGGCCAACGGCAAATGCCCCACATCTACTTGCAGTGTAATAATCAATGTCCTGATCTGCAGCTGATCAAAGTTCCCAGAGAAGAAAAGAGAATGAGGAAAGGGATGAGGTCAGAGATCCGAGTAGATCACCTATTCTGCCCACTCTCTGCTGACCCAGGGAATTCCCTACAGAGAGCTCAGTTTACTTTTCACCTGCTTAGGAAATCTTCCTGCATTCCGTAGAAAAATAAATCAGAGCACTTGGCCTGATGAAAGGCAATAGTATCGGGGACAAGCTTTGTTTTAGTTTGATTTTTGATGACTGAAGTCACTGCAGTGGCTTTTATTTGCTCATAACTCTGGAGCCAGGGTCTCTGACCTTTAAGCCATCCTTCTTATCGAGTTAAGGTTGGGACAAAATGCTTGTCATTCTAACTTGTCAGCCAGATTCAAACCATCCCAAACCAAACACACATGGCTGCTTCCTTCAGGCCATCAGTTGGGATGATTTTTCCATGATATACTAAACATTTAGATACTTTTGAAAGAACACTCACCAGCCAGTACATCTCCTTTCTAACCAGAATGTTGCTGAGGTCATCCGTAGTGACTTGAGAACGTGTCCTTTAAAGAGAATGCTTTTAGACCAGAAGCATTAGTTATGGAGGTTGTCATTGTTGTTATTCCTCCAAGGAAGAGAATAAAAGTGTAATCACACTAGGTCATGTGTAAATTTATGCTGTTTTTACTGGCTCTTAACCCTTTTCCTTCCAGGAATTGTTAAGTTCCTTTGCAGTCGTATATCAGCAGTTGGGTATGTTCTCACCAAACATGACTGTTTGACGGCAAGGCCCCTCAGTAGACCAACAGAATAAAAGTCAGGTCCTGTAACTGATTCCCTGGAAATTACGTAAGAGAAATAAATACCCCGGTATTTGCACAAAGGAAATTATGAAATTCCCAACAAACTTGAATTCATAGACTCTTAAATTCTCCTGTGAGAAAAAATTTTACTTGGTCTCAAGGGGTCTTTCGTACAGTTAGGAATAAAACCTTTTGTAAGGAAGATCTCTGATTCCTAGACTGCTCGAAATGGGCTGCAGTTCAGCCAGGCTTCTGTTGGAGACTCGGAAAGAGGCCAGGAGACAAGACAAAGCTCAGAGCATCTGTCCATGCATAGATTTCCTCCCTTTCTCTCCCTCTCCCCCCTCTCTCTCTCTCTCTCTCTCTCTCTCTCTCTCCTTTATTTAATGGTGAATAAGTGAAATCACAGAGAATTAGTTTGCACTATGAAGAAGCAATTCCAAAAGTATTTCAGTGTTTTTCTTTTTCTTGTCTTTTTCTCTTTCAGATTGCACTGGTTCATTTTATGGTATCAAGTGCTCCTGGTCTTTTCTGGCATGTTGCTTTGATAAGTGAAGTGTTTGAATGGAGCTGGTGAAACTGAGATCACATAGGCTTGAGCTGCATGTCTAGAGATGGATAAAATGCTAACTTGTGGTAGTAATACAATCCGAAGAGCGCTGCCTGGATCACCAGCAATGTTTGCATCCTTTTAGAGGACTTGAAATAATATACGGACCATGGAGAAGGAAAGTAAGCAAAGTAAGTAAGGAATGCATGCAGGAAGGAGACAGAAAACAGTAAAAATGAATATCGGTGCTTAATTCACTTAATTCCCGAGCCTGTGATTAATGAAATTTGTATTAATTTCCGGTATATTGCCTGGATTTCAAAACTATGGACAACATAAATCTGTTTTGATAACTGATGCCGGCTCCAGGTGAATGCTCAGATTACTTCTCAAAAGGAACACAGAGAATAATTTTCCTATTCTCTATCCACAGGAAACTGTTTAAATTGTCTGTTCTTAGCTCATGCTTCACTGAACTTTTGAAGCTATTTAGCCTCAGAGCTTTATAGACTTAACTACTTTCCAAAAAGTCTGAGAGAGCTGATAATATCTCGTTGGAATTTTTCATGTTTTTAGTGTATAAGAAATGTGTGTGTGATGGGTGGGTAGATGAGTTTCTAAAATTGCAAATTGTGAAATGTAACTGGACTTTCATCATGATCAATTCAGAATCATGGAAGCAATTTACTGAGAAAGGGAATCTTAGAGCTGACCACAGCTCTTCTGTCAGAACATAGAACTGCAAATCAAAACTTAGCCTTCTTTCCTCTCTTGGGAGATTTTTTGGTGTGTCATTGCTGGGTCAACAGATAAAACTCCTGTGTGTGTGTGTGTGTGTGTGTGTGTGTGTGTGTGCGCACGTGCGTGCGCGCACACATGTTTTTATATACTCAGAATTTGCTTTTTGGCAGCTAATCCATTGAACTTTTTCTTCCTTCAGTTATTATTCAGTAAGGAGGCACATATTTTATGTAAAAATAATATTCAATAAGTGTAATTGCTTCAGGGTCTGATGTTTGCAGAAGTGGGATATATATCATTATTTTTTCAAGGTTTTTTAAAAGCACTATTACATGTGCTTTCAAATACATAAACAAGGTTTAATCTCACTAAACGTGAAAGCAAACACTCCTAATTGATTTTTTCCCGTGTTGACTTAGCAGTTACCGTATGAGTCTTCATGTATTTAAGTTTACAAGCAGGGAAATGGCAGACTGGAAAAAGGCATTATTTATTGTGTCAGTTCCTGCCTCTCTAAAGCTTGGTGACTCAGTTATGCAAACCATACAAAAGAATAGGTCAGAATAAATACTAGTTTTGAAATAAAATCTTTGCTGATAACAAGATCACAAGCTTAAATACTGGTAACAGAATTTAGGCCTGTGTTATAAATTTAGATATTATTGCTAACCCTAGAAACCATTTCTAAAATGCTTGTTTATAGTGATCATTGATTCAAATTCTATTACACTTAAAATGAATGGGTTTTAGCTTAAATTCAAATGAAGAAGAAATATATGGATCTGATCTTGACAAGTACATTTAAATATTTAACTGTCTATAAGACAAGTAGTGGCATAATCTAGATATTCTCCTAAATTCATATGATGTTATTAATGTTGTTATATTATCATTCATTACTAATGTTATTGGTGGTAGTTAGGTACAATATTTTATTTTTGCACTGCTTTAATGCAAGTTCATAAATTTATCAGAAGACCGAAATATTTATCAATTGAGGATATGTGTCTGCAGAGTGGAAATTGGACAATGACGGAGGAAAATTTCAATCCAATCCACAGATCATGATTGAATTTATATTTAAAATGAAAAACTTGCTCACAAAAAATTTGAGTTAAATGTTTAGAAAGGGATATTGTATAAAGAGTGAAAAATCAACCTCCAAACTTTCTATGTTATAGAGTGAAGAAATAATTTAGTGCTCTATTGTATAAAAAAACAAACAAACACATCTTTATCCAGTCTCCAGTTGATGGACAATTGGGCTGTTTCCAAGTTTTAGCTATTACAAACTGTGCCACTATAAATATGGGTGAGCATTTATCACTGTGGTATGATTCTTTTAATTCTTTTGGGAAGATCCCCAGCATGGGAATAGCTGGGTCAAATGGGACCTCTAATCCTAGTTGTTGAAGGTATCTCCATACTGATTTCCACAGTGGGTGCACCAGTCTGTACTCCCAACAATGAAGAAGGGTTCCTTTCTCCCCACAGCATTTGTTATTGGTTGATTTCTTGATAGCAGCCACTCTTTCTGGGGTGAGGTGGAATCTCAGCGTTGTTTTCATCTGCATCTCTCAAATGACCAGTGATGAGCCATAAAAAATGAGAAACTAGAGAGATATTTACAGCTTAGTGGATGCACATTGAGGCCATACTCTTAAGTGTAATAAATAGGACACACATGTGTAAATACCAAATAGTTTCTCTGGTGTGAAAAACTAAAAGTGTAAATAAGGATCAAAATGTATAATTGATATTGTGAAATAGGAAGAAAACTTCTAAAGGAGTAGGGGAAATTGGAGGGGTAGGGGAAAGGAAAGAAGGAAAAGAAAAAGTTATGAGAAAAGGAAAAAATGGAAACAAAGTCTTTGTAAATAAGCAAGGGCGGAGGGGGTGAAGGGAGGGCAGGGAAATGGGCAAAAATAAGAACCAAGATACATCAAGTACAGGTACAAGTACCCAGTGATAAATGTAACTGTATTGTATACCTAAAATGTTCCAATAAACCTAATGGAAGAAAAAAGAAATAATTTAAGGGGAACTTGTCTGAGCAGATTTGCTATGAAAAATTATATTTTACAGAAAGCAGAGGGGGAAATACTGGATTTGAAATCATTTAAGCTTAAAATTCATATCGACAGTACCCATACTCATGAGGAGGTTTCTGTATCTTTATTTTTTAATTAAAATTGGGATTTGGGAAATCATATTGAGAAAAAAACAAAATAAAATGTTAAGCTACAGAAGAGGAATTGGAAAAACAAAGCCAATCAGATTAATGTTCCAACTGCTATATTTCTATTTCTTATCCCTCTGGTTTTCACAGACTCCTCCTCCCTTTGTGACGAAGAAAATGCCAACTCATCATCTTTGTGTTAAGAGTCTAAGATCTGACCCAGATTTAATGATGAATCCTAATATCTCTTTAAGAAATTCATGAATTACTAAAATATTGATAATCACTTAGAAAACATACTTTACTTTTCTTCCTTAGTCAATCTGTACTTCCAGATATACCTGCAATATGTCCCCAGATTCCTCAGATATTTACCTTATTTACCTTTATTTACCTCTTCATTTAGTATTTTAGTATTAATCAAATGCAACAATAGACTTCTTTGTTATTTAAGGGCTTATTGTATTACATGGCTTATTCTTCTGACTCAATTATTTACTGATATATTTCATCATTAATAGCTGCAGCAGCAGTACTATAAATAACTGATTGTTCAGGTGATCACTATGTTCTAGGGAATTTATATATATATATATATTAATTCTCATCTCTGTAACAATGGTTTCCAGCTAGTAAATGGCAGATCAAGTTTCCAAACATAGAGCAGGGTGACTTAATTCCGAATTCCTCCACAGTGAACAATGCTACAGGTACCAGGTACCATCATCATCAAAGTTGCACACTTTAGAATTTTCTTTTCTTTTTTTTTTTTTGGTACTGGGGATCGAACTCGGGACCTTGCACTTGCAAGGCAGGCACTGGAACCACTGAGCTAAATCCCCTGCCCACTTTAGAATTTTCTTGAAATTCTATATGTTGGGATTTAATGTGAAAGAATTGCAATTAAAAAGTTTTTAAGAGCTTACAATGTTTGACCATGCAATTTCACATCTAGAAATGGATTCTAAAAAAATTGTAAAAGATGAGGAAAAACATTAATCTATACAGATAGTTAATGCAACTCTAGAAAAATGAAAGTAAAAAAAGAACGTAAAGATATAAAAATATGTGAGGATTATCATTCATATATATTATGGAGATATATATGTTCATTAAAATGTATGTTTTCAAATGTTTTTAATTTCATGCCAAATACACAAATATAAAAATATGACATTCATTAAATCATATGATAATTTATCTTAAATTTATAAAACATAAATGACTTAAAAATAGAAGCAGAAATAAAGGGAATACAAGAGATAAATAAAATTATTTATAATGGTTGCTTCCCAATTATAGGAATATATTTATTTTATTTTCTACATTTTCTCACATTATTCTACATTTTTAAATACCTTTAAAATCTTTACATAATACATTTTTCACAGTGAGAATAATTGCTTTGATTTAAAAAGACCTAAAATATACTTTTAAAAAATCCTACACATGGTTGAAGTCCACATCCCAAAAGCTACAGGACCGACCAGGCATACAGCCTTTTTTTCATCTGTATCACTACAGTGATGCTCACATTATTCAAAAGATGTTTTGTATTTTCTTTGTAGCTTGTGGAATATTTCATAAATATCTATGATAGTACTTAGGCTTGGCTGTCTGAAGTCTTTGTGTTCTTTGTTATCATCATTATTGTTGTTAGTTTTGGAAAAAAGCCAGTCTGCATGACTCTTACAGTCTTTCAGTGAGATTTTACTAAGGCAAGGAGACATTCTTACAGGTGCTTTTAACACTGAATTGAGTTTCTAATTGTAGCATATCTTCCTGGAAAGTATTGCTCATTGTGTCGGGGAGCGGGCTATAGATGTTTGAGGTAGGCTCATCTTTCCTAAGGGCTAAAAAAAGTGATTTTCTTTTAGAACCTGCTATTTCTAAGGAATATTTTCTCATTTCCTCTTCTTCCTCTTTCCTTCCTACTTTCCTCCTTCATTTTCCTTGTTTCAACTTATAAATGTCCATGTAATGCAGAACTGCAAGGTAGCATGTCTGGGAAAACACAATAGCAGCACTTTGCTTCTTGAAAAGCTCTCAATACATGTTAGCTTATTATTGGTCTTCTTATTATTTCATCACTATTATTAAATGATATTACTAAGCCTCCAATAATGAAGGTTGCTTCTTCCCAGTGGCCATGACTAGTGGGCATGATAATTGCTATTTTTCTCAGTTGGTTCCTCCTCCAGCCACAGAGCTGTGTTAAAGCAGCCCTACCTGGATGTTATGGTTTATATCTAGATGTCCTCCAAAGCCTTATGAGCTCATGGGTGAGGCTTTTGGGAGATGATTGGGTCATGGGAGGTGTGTTAATTACTTTCCTCTCCTTGCTGGGATAAAATACCTGTCACCCAAAGTTAAAGGGGAAAGGTTTATTTAGCTTATAGTCCGTAGAGGTTTTCAGTCTATAATCAACTGGCTCCAAGGAAGGGTGACAGAGGGGCAACAGTTCATGGTGATGAAAGACAGCAAAAGTAACAAGGGACTTTAACAGTGACTTTCTGCCCCTTTTATTTTATTCAGACTACCAGGAGTAGAGCGATGCCAAACCAATCACTCACATGTAGTGATTTAGTAATCACATGCCTTTAATTCCAGCATCACACACTCTAGATTCAGCCACCTTCAAAATAGCCCCACCTCATTCGCATGAGGCTTTAGGGGGACATCTAAACACAAGCCATAATGAGGGGTGATACACATTAGTGGATTTCTCTGCAAAGGGGTTTATAGCTCAATGTGATGTTGGGAGGTGAAGGCTGGTCAGAGGCAATGGGTCACTGGGGGCATGGCCTGGAAGAGTATAGCTCTCTCCCTTCTGCATTCACTCTTTCTGCTTCCAGCTGCCATGCCATGAGCTCTTTCTCCTCTGCCGTGCCTCCCGGGCTTGGAACCAGGTGAATAGGGTCTGAAACTTCTACAAACTGTGAGCTAAAATAAACCTCCCTTTCCACTTTAAGTTGTGAGTGTTGGGTTTTGTGAAAGTGACTAAGACATTGGCCCAAAGCCTGCCATCCACGATGAAGGGAGGCCACAAGGCTCACTGAAGAACTAACACACTACAGATTACACAGATGAAATGCTTATTGCAATCATAGTGTTAAGAAGCAATAATGTGAGGCCTGATCCTATGATGCACATGGTATTTTCAGAGTCCAATTGTCTCCTTAATGTGAGATAAATGAAATCTTCCAGAGTATGACAGAGGAGGTAAATAATAACTCACTTGACCTAGACATATGAGCTTCTAAAGAACAGTGCTACTTACTGTTATTTGTTTTAACAGATTTGATGGAAATTGTCAATTATAAATGGAAACAATAAACACTGAAATATTAGTGAATAAATGTGATTTTGTTGTATATATAAACATATTAACAGTTGAGAACATACAGGAACCTCCTTAACCAGAGGTCTTTCTCAGCTATTCACAACGCATAAATTCAAGGACTAAGGCATTTAAAGCTAAAACAGACGCCATCAATATATATCTTGAATTTTTTTTTACCCAGAAAGAAAACTGACCAAGAAAAGGTACCTTCAAATTCAGCATCTGTTCATACTATTTCAAAAATACATCTTTAGATGTGTTAGCTCATATTTGCTTTCACTTTACATATATTTTTAACAACTTTAGTTACATAACTTCTCAGCCCAGTGCAGAGTAGAATCAACAAATTAGAGTTTCCTGATAGCCCGACAAGATTCAAAGAATATTTTTCAAAAGCAAAAATGTGAAGACTCCCACTGGTAGAGAAGGAAAAACAAGCAGAAGTGTTTAAGTAAGTTTAGGCCAGGGTCTCTTAATTTAGAGGAAGTGTCTGTGCTATACCCTGATAGGATGTCTGCAATGCAGGTAAAAATGAAAGAGCTTATATTTATTATAATTATACTAATTCATTATTCAGGTCACATTATAGTAAAAACATTCTGTTCCTTTTATTCATCATTCAACTGACATTTATGGAGGCTTATCATAAGGCTTATCAGACTTATCTATCTGGTGAAATGCAAGGCAATGAGGACATAAAGATAAAAAAGACATTTCCTGATTTTTCCTGATTTTTGAATAGCCCACCATTGGTATGTAGATGCAGCCATGAAAAAAATTTTGTAGTAGTTAGACAGAAAACAAGATTTCTCTGCTACAAATAGGTACTGAATGCTACAGGAGCATTCAGTCAGAGCTGCTTAAGTACAATAATTCAGAGAAAATGACTCCCACCCAGATGCATTTCAATCATTTCGACAAGCCATGGTGCAAGATGTTGCATTCCCAGGCTTGCCAGACCAGTATGGCGCTAGTGCTGTGATGCACACTGAGCTTAGGGAATTAAGTTCTGCTGCCTCACAGCTAAGGGTGTCTGCAGAGAGAGACATACGGTAAGGCTATGCCATCCTCAGAAACAGTTTCTCATTCATACACATCATTTCAACTAGGTAGAAATATCTGGACAAAATGGTCATTTTAAGGGCACTGACTGGACAGAGGCAATTTTGTCTCTTGGTGTGTTCTTAGCATCCTTAACACCACTACATATGGTAAAATTTTGTGCATTTTAAATCTTGTTCACTTGAATATTTCATGTGTGGATTGTTTGTCCTCTCAAGCAGAAATTTTATTCTCCTAAGGGAGAAAAATGTTTCTTGTAGGGGTTCCTGACTCCCATATCAACTAGCACAGAGTTGAAGTCCAAAGTAGTTATTCAGCAAGTATGTTCATTGAATTTAATATGGAGATTACCAAAGTGGTCAGTAAAGTTGCATAATTTTTAAGGTCAAATCTATTTTCCAATAGGTACATTTATATTAAATGCCTTAAAATATCATACTTGATAATGTTGTTCTCATAGTAGCAGATTGCAAACTCATCCTGACTTCATTTCACGCCAATATGATGATTTATTTATTATTTAGTACCTCTGATTACTACTCAGCAGATCAGTACATAGATATTAATACCTAGTAAATACAAATTTTAGAAGCTTTTCATTTCTTATTGTGAACTTGAACTGTATACACACATATGGGAATTTGGAAAATATATTTAATTGTTGGAAATCTTTACATAAATGGAGAGGAAAGATTTTTGCTCCTAGTGAAGCAATCACCTTCTACGTGACAGAATCATTCACGATCTGACTGCAGAGCTAGATTGTGACTAATATTTGTCCCTAAAATTATAGGTGGTTACCATGGAGGCAATTTCCTTGGAAAAATTTAATCCACAGATGGATCCTAGCCGGCAACTACAATGGTGTCCAAAACTAATAGATATTTTTGCTAAATAAGGCCTGACTCAGCCAAAACAGACAGATTGACAAGAGAAATCTGTATCATACACTGCTCCCCACAAAGCACATGTATCCAAGTCCTAATGCTTTGGCACACTACAATTTTCCTAGTAGGAACATAATGAAAAGTCATTTATTAATTAAAATGCTTTTGCATATTGTTTCTTTTTAGAATGCAACAATGGAGCTATACAACTGTATCACACATATACAAAGGTTTAATTACAAAATATTATCTTTGTGTTCCTTTAAATGATTAGGGTAGATATTCTATTCAGACTGGGAAGCTGCTGATTATTAGATCTTTGACTGTTTTTTTTTTTTTGGTACCAGGGATCGAACTCAGAACCTTTCTCTTTTGAGGCAGGCGGCGGTGCCACTGAGCTAAATCCCCAGCCAGAAGCTGCGTATTTTTAACACCCTTAATTTTTCACGAACATTCTTCTTAAATATACATAAGCCTTCCTGCATATCACCCAAACCATGAAAGAAAGGGTGAGAGAGACTCTGATGGCTAATGACAAAGACTGGGATGCAACCATTGTGTGCTTCCCATGGCTAAATTTATACCACTAAACATAATAAGCATAACTTTGTGCTCATTTCTTTAATGAATTTCTTCTGCCATATGAAACTATCTTGGCCTGTGGTGTATTTATTTAAATTTGACTATTAAAGCAAAACAATTTCAATCCAAGTTTCAGAAAAAAATAGCATCTCCTTCTTGATAACTGATTTTTCAACAGAAGTCATTACTTGGGGGAAAAACAGTGTCACTTCTCTGAATTCATATGGCCTGGAAAATGTTTAGCCATCTACAGATGCCCTAATTGAATCTTAGTAAAGAAAGTCTCAAAATGATTGATTTTCTTTTCCCATTTAGCCTTAATACGTTTTAAGGCATTCATTGGATCCTCAGCTTTTTCCTTAGAAGAAATCCAAGAGGCAGCTCATGTCTGAGGGAGCTTTTGAAGTGGACTGAACTGTTAATTTATTCTCCATCATTTGAGTAACAGAGCTAATTTGCCTATCTACAGATTCCTTTAGCTTTAGGATACATCCTGGATTCTTTTTGTTTAATTAGTACTGTTTGTAGAACATGTTTATGCTCCTTGTGGGGAATTGGTGCATATATATAACACATTTTAATTCCTTTTTCATTCTCTTTCCTTCTCCTTCCTTCATCTTTCAATCTTTTCCTCATTTGAGAAAGCCCTATATCCCTATTTCCCATTTATCTATCTTTTATTTTTCTCTTTATTTGTATTTTGGGTTTGTCATATATGAGATGCCAAGTGATATTTAGCTTGTGTGTCTGATTTATTTCACCTGACATTATGATCTCAAAGTGCATCCATTTCTCCATAAATGACTGGAGATTATCTTTCTCTATTATGTGTAAATGCCACAATTTCTTCACCCATTAATCTGTTGATGGACATATAAGTCGTTTTCAAGATTAAGCTATTATGAACTGTGCTGCAATAAATATGGATATGCATGTATCTCTGTAATACATATCTTTAACTCTTTTGGGAAGATACCTAGAAGGGGAATAGTTGAATCAAAGGGAATTACTAGTTTTAGTGTTTGGGAAAACTCCATACTGATTTCCATAGTGGTTATAGTAGTTTACATTCCCTTGAACAATTTAAAAGGGTCTCTTTTTCCCTCTGCAGCCTGGCCAGCATTTGTTATTACTTGATTTTTCTATAACAGCCATTCTTTCTGGGGTGAGGGGGAATCTCCATGTTGCTTTAATTTTCATTTCCGTAAAGGCCAGAGATGCTGAACGTTTCATCAAATATTTATTGACCACTTGTACTTTTTCTGTGAAGTTTCTGTCCATTTCACTTGTCTATGTTTTCATTGGGTCTTTTATTTTGGGGGGTCTAATTTTTAAAGTTTTTTTTATATTCTAGATATTGGTCTTCTGTCTGAGGAGTAGCTGGCAAATTTTTTTTCCTATTCTGTACACTGTCTTTTCACTTTCTTGGTGGTTTCTTTTGCCGTGCAAAAGCTTTTTAATTCGATATGATCCCATTTATTGATTCTTGCTACTATTTCCTGTGTAACCGGGGTTCTGGGTTCTTACACATTAATGACCTAATAGCTTTTATAGCAGACCTCCCTTGTGTGAGACAGCATTTCCACTTACAAGGTTTCAGAAGGCCACAGGGTTTGTGACGGGGCTTGGTATACGGCATAATCTCACAAATGAGACGGAGAGCGAGGCCCCCGGGCTATCAGAACTCTCACAGTATGTGCACGACTTATTCTACACCCGTTTAATTTAAGCATCTTGCTCGGTGCTGGGAAATAAGGCACACTTGGTCTTTCAGCAAGCAGCGAGTGCAACACCCAAGCGCATTTCAGCAGCACCTCCTAGGGGCCACGTGAGGAAAGGAGACCAGGAGGTGGGCAGACGCGGAACGCTTCCTGGAATTGCCAGTTTCACCTCTCCTATATGCCAGCGTGCACCCCTCTGTACCGCCCAGTACGCCAGCTAGTTTGCTGAAGTACTCTGGTGACTCAGTGAGGCCTTTAGAGGTCTAAATAAACTGCTACCCATTCGACTGCTTGAGGAAATAAACATTAAGAAACACAGGGACTGCAAACTTAGCGGAAGAAAAGACTCCTAAATATAGCTCATCCCTGAAGGGCACGACTTAGTTATGATACCGAAAGCCTGAGATAACACGCACTCAACACCCACACACCCACACGGAACAATGTAGACATTTCCAGGGTCTGACCCCGGGGAAAGCACTGAATTCGATTTTTAGGGGTCCACACGCTCTCCTCTGGCTGCTGGGAGCAAGGGCTGGGAGGCGCTGCTGCGAGGGCAGAGCCGAGTTTCTGTAGGAGTTGCTGTTCCAGAGAACTCATTACTGTCAGTTGTTCTGACTTTAGATCATCCGAGCGTGCGGAGCGGTGGTGGAGAGAAAGATCGAGGGAGGACAAGGCGAGAGAGAGCGAGACGCCCGCCCCGCGGAGACGGCTCGGCTCTCGAGGAGTCCTTTGCCAACAGGCAGCGGAGAGCCAAGCAGCAAGCACTGGCCACACTCGCGCCTGGCGACCCCGCTCGGTACCGTCTTAGGGGTTCGACCTGTCCCCCTCTTCTTCCTCGGCTGCTCCGCGCGCTGCAGGTCCTGCAGGGGGTCCGGGGTTCGAGGTAGGGGAGAGGGAAACGTGGCCTGCTGGACTTGCAATCCTTGCCTGCAGCAAACGTCTGGCCCCAGGCACCTTGCAGGCCCCTGGAGGCGCCGGCACCGCACAACGGCCCCCCAGGAGGGGAACCGGAAAGTGGGCTCAGCGAGGGGTAGGAAGCTTTGGCCAGGCTTTGCAGAGGCTGCACGCAGAACCCGGCCGCGGAGCTTCCCACCTGCTGCTTTCCCTACCCGGCTGCAACTTCCTCCTCTCCTGCCCGGCCGGACTCCCCGAACGGGCTCCCAGGGTGGAGGAGGAAGCGGCGGCAGGTTCCCTCCGCTGGCAGCTGCTGGGGCCGCGGGTGAAGCATCCTCCCCTCCTCGCGGGCTGCGATTGGCCGGCAGCGGCCCGGGGGCGGAGCCGGCAGGGCCGGTATCGCGTGGACCGCCTCAAAAGAGCCCAGGATATTGCAGAGCGCACTGGAGCGCCTGGCAGCGCGCAGCCTTCCCGGCGCCGGCAGGCTGGGTCTTGGGGATTCTGCTTTGCTTCGGGTCACTCACTTTACAATCCACTGGATCTCACATGCCTCGGTACCTCCCACTTCCACTCCATGTCTCCATGCTCCTGTGCCAGCAACAGGTAAGGACTGCTGTGTGCGTTTTCTGCCCTCCTTTCCTCTCGCTGGCCGTGTGTCCCGGGGAGGGGACTCGGGCCACCGTTCCCTGCCCTGCCCTGGCCCTGCTGCTCCAGAGGTGCCCAGCTGTCATGCTCCTGTAGCGCTGTCTCACGGTTCGGAGTCCTAGCTCGTGTCTATGCAGTTTGTGTGCGCCCCAGAACATCCTCAAGAGCTAAAAATACTGAGACACGCTTGGAACAGTTGAGCAACAGAAACAGATTTCGCTGCAGCATCTGTTTGTGCTCATAACTTCCAATGCACCAGCTGTAGCGAGATACAGGGTTTGGAGGCAAGGGCAAGAGGCTGTCTTGATTCTCCTTCGGAGGGGGCCGAAGAAAGGTGGTGGTGGGCGGTGGGAGGTGCGAGCGGAGCCTCGGTCTCAGATCTTGGCAAAGCTTGGGGCTCAGCACTCTTCTAGATCCCTCAGTCTTGGCTGGGGAGTGGGGGTGGTCGTGGCTTCAAGTATAGCTTCCAGTTCCAAACAGAGTGAACATCTCAAAGTTATTTCTCTGGGGAAGGAGCAGGAGCCCGAATTGGATTTCAGCCTGAAGACCGCAAAACTTTCACATGATATGTCTCTGGCCTAAGCGATTTGTTATTCTTAGTAATCATGGTGTAAATGCCCAGCTTGAAGATAGCGGTGGTTTTAGGGAAGCAAAGAAACAAAACGACTGGATTCTGCAAACATAAAAAGATTGCATCATAACTTGAATTCACCATGACAGTTGAAAAAAATAGAGATAGAAAATGGGTAGTTCGGTGTCTGTGAGGGTCAGCCAACGAGTAGCACAGTAACTAAGATGAGGCTGTGAATTTTAGATTTACATAAACTCAGAATGTACCTGTTAGGAAATAAGGTGTTGTTTGAAAACCTGTTGTGATATGCAAAGAATGCATATTGTTTTCTGTTCACATTAATAACCAACATGCTGACAGATTTGCTCTTGGTAACCGCTGTTGTATATCCACTTTACACTTGTTAACGTCTTCCTTTACCTTTCCAAATGTTTTATCTATATTTGCCAAGGTCCAGAATAATCCTGATGCTCAGGAGGGAGAGCTGTTACTTCATGTATGGTGGGGTTGAGGTCAAGGTCATTTTACTTTCTGCCCCTTCCCCTCATATTTTGGTGGCACTTAATTTTTTATACTATTGGTGTTCTTAAGGAATACTTGTTTTACACTCTTGGGAATTTTTTTTTTTATTTTAAAGAACGTAATCTCTCTACATCCTTCAGTCTTTCTAGTTGTAGAATCTCTGGCTAGCTGGAGAGTCCTTGTATGACTTTTGAATAGTCTGAAAGATTGTCCGCATCTTTACCTGAACTGTGCCACAATTTCTGAGTTAAAAAAAAATATATATATATATATATTGTTGTTTACCAAATGTGCTTTTTGAGCATATGCAAATATTAAGCATTGCTGTGTGCATTCTGGAGCATGAAGGTTAGAGACCATGCTCACGTGGATGGATGGGTGTTCCCCCCTTCTGTTTTCCCCTTCTCCTCCCCCTTCTGTTTACTGAGCTTCCAAGAGGTTGCTTTGCTAGCAGTTGTGCTCACGTAGCAACTTGTGCCCAGAGCACACTCAAGCTGGTCTATATGGCGTCAGCTGGGGAATAGCTGCTCTAAACACTCATTAGCAGACCTCTCTCAGCCCAGTACACTTTTGCTATTTCCTTTTCTTAGTCAGAAACTTTCTTATTCACTGCATACCAAGACCATAGTATGAGACCCAAGTTATTCTTATTATTCTTCATTCCAATTTTTCATATGGCCCATTGGAATTATCCCGTATATAGTAAAATCGATTTAGATGACCCTATTTGTACCATGTGATCTCCTTGACCTTGTATTTGTCCACCGCGCTCTCTCTCCCTCAACATCTACCTAAGATTGAAGCACTGAACTATTTTTTTCCATTGCTTATGCTTAATTTTGGCTCAGTCTATAAATAGTCTTAACATGAACAGCAGCACATGTAGCCTTTCAATTTCCCAGAAATACTTTTTACATCAGTGGTTATGACCTGGGTAAAATGATTATCTATGTCCACTGAGTTTACATCCAGGCCCTTAAATATTTGGGCTGAAAGAGGAATTTATACATCGTTCATCAAATCAAATACCACTTCAGAGCAACAGTTATCAAAAAGTCCCAGATCATTTACTATTCTCATCTCTTCTTAATCAACTCTTTGTCCAAATATTATTGGGAATAAAGTGGCATGGGAGCTTCTTTTTTTATATAAAAGCTTTATCCAGATGTTCATGAAATGGTCATTTCTAGTGAGAGAAGAATGGGAGAAGAAATTTTCTTGTCTAAATCCTCAGGACATGTGGCAGGTTAACGGCGAAGGTGATCTTTGTGGTGGATGATAAGGTAATGTGCCTACACATTACCTTATCAGAATTTGGCAAGTTCTAGACTTTTGCTATAACACCAACTCCACAAAAGTCTTAATACACATAATGTGTGGGCACCTATACACACACAAATCTGTTTAGGGGCATATCTGTTTGAAGTGACAAAAGTTTCTATTTTGCCAAAAAAAAAAAAATCCTCTTTTTCCTTTTCCAGGAAAAATGGTAAAATTTCTAAATGATGCTCCACATGTGGAACAAATTCTGTCATTAGCATTGGAAATAAGACAATAATAGTCACTCAATACAGGCTATTTTCACGGTTCTAAATGCGGAAAACTATTCATAGGAAGCTGGTATTGTGTGATTTGTGGAATTCAAACAAATGTCCTGGGGTCAAGATTTTTGGAAAGCCATAATTCAGCCTTTAGTTTTCATATGGTTGTTACGTTTTAATCTAGAAATGATGCAGAAATAAGTTCCAAGCATTTGAGACTGTATGCTCGTGGCCCCTAATGGTAACTGATGAGAGGATTGTTTTGAATCATAAAAATGAAATTTCCTGGTGTCAGCTTATAATAAGAGTTTCCAAAATCAATCAGATTTCAAAGATATAAGCATTATTTTCAAAAGCTCCCACTCATTTGGTAAAATACACCTGCATTTGGTATTTTCTTGCTGTGTCTGTCTCTGTGTAGAAGTGCTTGACTGTTTCATGTAAGCCAAAAAAGCTGAAATCATTGTTAAAAAAATTCTTTCCATGTCCAGGATCTAGAACCCTGAAGAATAAGATTCTTTTTTCTTTTGTCCAAGTGCAAACTTCATAGCAAGGCAGACAAAACATTGAGCAGGTGGAAGGTTGAGAAAGCACAGTAACTTCTTTTTATAAAGTAATTCAAAGGCACTTTCAAATCGGGCATCATTTAGGTGTCAAAAGCTGCCAAAATGTAACACACATTGCAATTTTCACAGATGACTAATCTCAGGAAAAATGTGTTGGGGCACATTCTTGCATAATAACTTGGATATAGAAGAAGAAGTCGAGAGATTGTAACAAGCCATTTCCAGAGACAATGCACTTTCCCTCTTTTTAAAGGGATGCACGAAAACGGGACAAGTAGTTGCTTTATTTGTTTGCAGCTAGCGTGGCTGAGCATGGGTCTGCTACCTGTTTGTCCTTCATGTGACTTTGGGGAGAAAGAAGAAGTGGTGTTTCCATAATCAGAGCTTCAACAGATTTCTGATTCTTCCTCTGTGTTGCTCATTGTCCCACCTTAAATGCAAGAAGTGAATTTGATTGTTTGGAAAGTTGAGAATCATTTTAGTTCTAGGCTATATTAGCTTTGTTAATAAACATTTGACAAGGAAAACACATGCATCGATTTTCTCACAGGCTTTTGTTAGACAAGGGAAAAATAGTTTCTTTTTAGCCAAGATGGAAAGTTTAAGCAAGTAGATAGTTTTTTACCTAGGGGAGAATGAGGCAATAAGAGAAGACTGCAAACTGCTGTTTGCTCATGTTATGTGAAGGTGAGTGCCTTCTCCATAGGAACCTATGGCAAACAACCGGGCTTGAAGTGAAAGTAACCTGACTGTCATTTATGAGCTATTGTGATTACAAAGTTGTCTCTGTTTGAAGGAACACAGCATTGGACCCACATAGAATGAGTTACGGCCTTCTCTAAATCTGCTAAAGACCTGGTCCTTTGGCACAAAGGTGCTTACTTCCTAGTCTGTCATTACACATGGCAATCCCATCTCTGGAGAATTTCAGGGCTCTTATTCCTAGGCAACAGAATTGCTCCCTATCCCCCAGAGCAAATCTGTGTCTTCAAGTCAGAATCACTTGCACTAACAGAGATGGTATCAGACAGTTCTGCACAGTGGCTGTTTACGGTGTGCAGAGTAATGGAGCAAGTCCAAACGGTATCCAGAAGTAAGGATCCATTCCAGACCATTTTAAAGGCTGTGTGCTCAGTTATATCACTGAAACAAAATAGTATAGGTTTCCTGCTGTCAACCTTGTCATCAAGGGCTCCAACACTCTCCTGAGATGCATGTGTAACTCAGTTAAGCTCAGTGCTGCACTCATATGAAATGTGGTCTAGACATGTCCTAGTTCTAAAAGCTCTGTGGCAGTTCTTAAAATCAGAAAGTCATTCTCCTGTTTAGTAACTTGAGAAAGAAGCAAGCCGGGAAAGCAAAAGAGGAGAGTGGAGCTAAGAGCCAGACCTGGAAAATGAAATATTCTAGATCAGTGGGAAAAAGAAAAGGAAAGAAAAAGGGACCTCAAATTTTGGTTGAATGATTAGCACAGATAACTTGTCTACGTTTAACACCTGTACGCTTTTAAATAAAATTTAAAAAAAATCTTTCTAGGTGACAAAGACATTCAATTCAATGCAATTCAATGAAAAGCACATTTATATTTGATTCTGTGTTTTTCTTAGGATAGGATCTGTTGGCTAAAACAGTAGGACTCCACTAAAAATTACTTCTTTTATAATTCCCAAATCTCTTTTCTTGCAGGACATATTTTCTGGATGTCAGCTGAGTTACTAAGGTAGCTCTGCATGTCAGTAGACCAACCTTGGTAGAATCACAAGGCTCCTGGAGACACCTATTTCTCCTCATTTTTGTGTGTGCGTGTCCTCACTGAACATTCAAAACTGTTTCTCCAAAGGGTTTTGCAAAAACTCAGACTGTTTTCCAAAGCAGAAGCACTGGCATCCCCAGCAGAAGCGATGGGCAGTGTGCGAACCAACCGCTATAGCATTGTCTCTTCAGAAGAAGATGGCATGAAGTTGGCCACCATGGCTGTTGCCAATGGCTTTGGGAATGGGAAGAGTAAAGTTCACACTCGACAGCAGTGCAGGAGCCGCTTTGTGAAGAAAGATGGCCACTGCAACGTTCAGTTCGTCAACGTCGGGGAGAAGGGACAACGGTACCTCGCTGACATCTTCACCACGTGTGTGGACATTCGCTGGCGGTGGATGCTGGTTATCTTCTGCCTGGCTTTTGTTCTCTCCTGGCTGTTTTTTGGCTGTGTATTTTGGTTGATAGCTTTGCTCCATGGAGATCTAGATGCATCGAAGGAGAGCAAAGCTTGTGTATCTGAGGTCAACAGCTTCACAGCCGCCTTCCTTTTCTCCATTGAGACCCAGACAACCATAGGCTATGGCTTCCGGTGTGTCACGGATGAATGCCCGATTGCTGTTTTCATGGTAGTGTTCCAGTCGATCGTGGGCTGCATTATTGATGCTTTTATCATCGGTGCAGTCATGGCAAAGATGGCAAAGCCAAAGAAGAGAAATGAGACTCTTGTCTTCAGTCACAATGCTGTGATTGCCATGAGAGACGGCAAGCTGTGTTTGATGTGGCGAGTAGGCAATCTTCGGAAAAGCCACTTGGTAGAAGCTCATGTTCGAGCGCAGCTCCTCAAATCTAGAATTACTTCTGAAGGGGAGTATATCCCCCTGGATCAAATAGACATCAACGTTGGCTTTGACAGTGGAATTGACCGTATATTTCTGGTGTCTCCCATCACTATTGTCCATGAAATAGATGAAGACAGCCCTTTATATGATTTGAGTAAGCAGGACATTGACAATGCAGACTTTGAAATTGTTGTGATACTAGAAGGCATGGTAGAAGCCACTGCCATGACAACACAGTGCCGTAGCTCTTATCTGGCCAACGAGATCCTTTGGGGCCACCGCTATGAGCCAGTGCTCTTTGAGGAGAAGCACTACTACAAAGTGGACTATTCCAGATTTCATAAAACTTATGAAGTACCCAACACTCCCCTTTGTAGTGCCAGAGACTTAGCAGAAAAGAAATATATCCTCTCCAATGCTAATTCATTTTGCTATGAAAATGAAGTTGCCCTCAGAAGCAAAGAGGAAGACGACAGTGAAAATGGAGTTCCAGAAAGCACCAGTACAGACACACCCCCTGACCTTGACCTTCACAACCAGGCAAGTGTACCTCTAGAGCCCAGGCCCTTACGGCGAGAGTCGGAGATATGACTGAGCAGTTCGTTCTCTGGAATATTTGCTTATCTACACAGTCTGTTGCTCAGAGGCCCGAAACAGTTACACAGACGACGGTACTGGTCAGGAGGTGGGGCAAGGCAGGTGGCCACAGGGGACTGAGGCTAGCACAAGTGATTTCGAGAAAGAGTGTTAGCCCGATGATTGAAGTGAAGGACTCCACAGGCCTCAGCGTGACTCAGTGGCACATATACGTTATAGACTAAGTTATGGGTTTTTAATGTATTGTTTTGTGTTTTTACAAAACTTGAATTTGCAGGCAAGCCTCGGTTGGGTATTTGACTTATCCAGGACGCTTCTCTTTAGGGAACAAGAATGTTTTTAATGGCATAACAAAGGCAAGACTTTGCCTTCATGTTTGAAAAGCTGCTAACTACATGAACACAAATTGTATTTTTGTTGCAGTGTAGGTTTTCTTTTATGTAATTTAAAAGTCAGTGTTGAACTTTGCTGAAAGCTCATGTTGCACTGCGAGTGGCAAGTATTTGGCTATTAACTGCCAAAATGAGAGCCTGATTTTCTGAGGCCAGTAATTTGTTTGCTACAATTGATTTCTCTCTCTCTCTCTCTCTCTCTCTCTCTCTCTCTCTCTCTCTCTCTCTCTGTCTCTCTCTCCCTCTCTCTCTCTCCCCTCTCTTTTTCTCTCTTTGGTTACATAAGGGCATTATGTAACACTAGCCAAATGGTAGCCTCTGAGTTTTTTGGGTTTTATTTTCCTTTCTCTCCAGGATATTAATGGGTTATCTCAAATTTTAAGTTAGACTACCTAAAGTGAATACCAAAGATAATGCACATTTTTGCACAATGGAGCTTATACTAAAAAGAAAAGAAAGCCCCACCGGTTGCCTTGAAATCAAGAGACAATAACTTTGAACCTCAGCAAAACCTTGAAATGCCTGTTCATTTTGCACCTTATTCAGAAAACTGAGCATCAAAACAGAGTCTAGTAAGGGTAGTGCTTTTTAAACTTTGTCTTTTTCATGTACCCTTCTTACTGGAAGAGGAAGAAGAAATGGAAGGTACAATTCACCCACATCCACACAGTATCCATACCTTTTCTTTCCTGCTGTAGGTAGTGCTGCCCAGGTGAATACATAAAGCAAGCAATGATGATAAACTCTTAGATTTGTCTGGACTTTTCCCTTTTTTGCACATTCCAACACTTATTCCATAAGATAAGATCTCAGTTGGACTTTGCCTGCATTCTGGAATCCTCCGAAAGGAGCCGTCCAGCATGAAACAGCAGTAGTTAAACAGTTGTGGCTCAATTCATGGCCTTGACTGTCAGGACATTTTTAGCTTGGCATCACCTTAGAAAAGACACCATGCCTGGCCTTTTGGGTATTTTCTCAGATCAGCCTGTCTGGAGGGAGACCTGCAGTGTGGGAGCAAGCTACAGATGATGATACAGAGTAGCAGGGAGTTACAGACGAGCCTCTCCCATGCAACACTTTAGCTTAAGTATTCATCCACAAGAGAGAGGAAAATTGCCTCTTTTTATTGGAGAGGGCAGAAATGAGAATATCTCAGTATTTTAGGATCAAAGATTGTCATATAATCATGCAAGATGATTGCAAGTAAATGCAATAATACCCCCAAAGGGGTATTTCCCTCTCGGTGTGCATATGTATGACCACTGTGAGCCAAAGCATTGTTTTTTGTGGAGCCCTAGAGCAGAGTCCCGGGACCCTGTTTTCCAGACACCTCTCCTGCCTAGCTATCTGCCTTGCTAGAAACTACTCCTCTTCCCCAGCTCAATAATGGAACTCTTCTTTTGGTTTAAAGTTCCCTATTTGTGAATTCTGGGGTTGCTGACTTTTCTTTTTAATTGGATTCTCAAAATCAACTCTCTTGTGGTATTATATCCTGATATGCCATTAAAAAACAACTTGTTCTAGAATCCTGTACTTTGTAAATTGATGTTTGGAATGGTCTCTGGTTTTTGAACAGCCATATATGAATGCAATGCCTGCAGAAATATGACCGATTCTGCTGTTTGCAGCCTTCCATATTGATGGATTTGAAATCCACAGGTTATTTTCACTGAAACCAAGAAAGAGAGGTTAAGCAAGTGGATATTATTTAAAATCCAAATTTAAAAGCAGGTTTGGGAAGTTGTTTGAAGAGTTGGAGGAAATGGGGATGAGAGAATTTATAGAACAGACAATAATTTGACCCTTGACAGTGAGAGGCTATTGAGAGCTTCAGCTGCTGCTATTATGATGTTCTGCAAAGGGAAATAATCAAACCAAAGAGTATTGAGTGACATGTAAATTAAATGAAGATGCAGGGGAGAATGGGGGTGATGACCCAGAAGGCCCTCCCCCCAAACACACAGTGCTACCACGTAAAAAGACTTGAGATATGTGAAGGGGGTGGGTAAAAGGACAAGAAAGAGAGAGGGAAATCTTTCAACTTATTTCTGAAAAAGAGAAAATAAAATCTAAAATTTCTGGTGCACAGGTTTGTTTTGTTTTTTTTTTTCAAGAGAATTTTGCAGAAGCTATGTTTTTAAAGTGTACATTTTATAAAGTTTATCAGATATTTTCATATTTAAAGCCAAATGTAAATAGAAATGTGTAAAGCAAAAAAAAAAATTGCCATAGAAAGTATAATTTCAGTGCAGCAATTTCTGAAAGCTAGTACCTATATGCTACCGGTTAGCATGGTTTTAGCAAATATTTACCAGCCTTATAAGGTTCGTAATTGCTATGTTCTTCTGTTATTTATTTCAGCATGGACTGTTCATTTGAAAGCTTTTCATAGTTACTAGCATTTTAAAAGTTACAAGCTTTAAATGGCTGTTTTGTTGTTGTTGTTGTTGTTGTTGTTGTTATTGTTAAGAGCCAAGACACAGGTAATGCACAGCATTTACTGCTGCATTTTACCTTCAAAATAGTTGTCCTTATTGACTGGGTCTCCTTAACTAGTGCAAACCTGTCACTAGAATGCAGATGGAAGGGACTCACCTTGAATATCTGGGGTGGATTCCCAGATGCGTGTTGCTTCTCTATTGCAAGCAAATCCCTGTTGAATTTCCTTAGGATATATTCCCTTTTAAAGAATGTTTGCCCATATCTGGATGGGCATTATATTTGGGGGGGGTGTAGATTCCTGGTTATTCTATTTTTAAATAAGAGGTAGACAAAGTGAATTCTATTTTGATTATTGAGAAAGGAATAGTTTTCTATCCCTCTAAGAGTATACTTGAATCAGACATTTTAAGGATGTCACTATAGCACTGTAGTCATTTCCAAATTCCTACAGGAAGTTTGTTTTACTTGGTTTTTGTTCTATTAGTGCATTTCTTCCTTTCATTTCCTTTCTTCCCTGCATACTCCCACCCCAAATCTCAGTGTGTATTTGAAGAGCTCTGTCCCCCAAATCATGCTCCTCTTGCAAATAATAAATGAGAGTTTATATTTTTTAATAAGCCAATTTATAAAGGCAAAAGCGCTTGTCCTGAGTAGGGTGAGTTCTTTTCCACTCTGTGTCTAATAATGTCAAGGGGGGAAATTAAAAGTGTTGTATAGTCGTGTCCCCACCCACAACCTTCAGCAAACTAGAATTTCTTTAGTATCGTGAGGTTTCAGCTCTGGGCTCCAATGAGTTGAAAAATTTTGGCCTTGGACAATCATGTTAGTCATTATTTTCCCATTTGCCATCTTTTTGTATCTACAGTCTTCCTATTGTACTGCACAAACCATGGATTGTACATATTTTTATATATTATGTCTTATTTTATTATTTCTAAATAAAAAATTAAAAATGAATTTGTGCAAGAATTGTCTGTTCCACTGTCTAATTACTCTGGAAATACTACTGAAATACAAAGCAAATGTTCCCAAACAATAGCACAAAACCCCTGATAGTCTGGATGAATAGGGTCATAGAAATTGCCTGATCGCACAGGTGCAATGGAGTGGCAGATTAGTTTAATCCAAGTTAAAGGAAGTCAAGCTCATATTTTGTTTTTGGACAGAATGGTCTAGGTAGAAAGAGAATAGAAAAGACCAAAATCAACCAAACAAAACTAACATAAATAGTATTAGGGTTAGATTTCAATTCTCTATGTAATAATAACAGTTATTCTCTATTGAACCTTGATAGTATGTAGGTTCTGGCTTGTATATTGTTTTATTCATTTTTTCCCCCAAAATAGGTCAGAGCATTATTATTCTCTTCTTGAGGACCAAGGCTTGGAAAATAGGGAACATAGGGCCAGAGGGTAAATACTTTTAGCTTTGTGGACCAGTTTTAGTCTGAAGTAAGCAAATATGCCCCTGTAGCTCGACAACAGTCACAAACAACATGAAAACACACAAAACATCATAACTCCAGGCAGCGGGTCCAATTTGGTTTTCAGCCTATCATTTGTAAACTGCTGCTACATGTGAGAAAACTGAGACTGAATTTTGAAGTTAATGAATTACTGAGATAGTACTAGAATTCAGGTTTTTTTAGTTTCCAAACTCAGGGTGTCACCAAGGTATATATCGTCTCGGGACACAAAATTATAAAGGATATGTGGACTGGGAGAAAATGCCACTTCCTCTAGCAAATTTGGAATAGTGCTTTTGCCAGTGGGAAATAACTGAGGAAATTTGCTTTTTGAAATACGATTTTCTCCTTAATAAATTTTCTTTTCAAAATACGCATAGGAACGTTTCAAACACGGTTTTAAGTTATTTCTCCATATTAAATGATTGAATCTTTTTTATTTTGTAGTAGTGGAAGTTCACATTCATCTTAGCGAGTAGGTACATGTCCTTAACATATCTTAATTCTTTTTATTCCTTTTCCCTTCCATCTTCCTCCTTCCATCTCTAGACCACATTTCCCATTTTCACTATTATTGTTGGTTATTATTATTGTTATTATTATTAGCTCATGTTTTCCACATATGTTTACATTCACTGTGGATATTTGGTACGTGGAGAAGACTCCTCTTAAATCTCTTTACCTCCCCTCCCTTCTTCCTTCCTTCCCTTCACCCTTGCTATCTTCAGTCTCAACAGCAACTCCATGGCTCTGTTATCTTCCACATTTAAGGAACGGGAAAAGGGAACCCCAGAGAAGCCCCTGTCCAGAGGATTCAGCCAAGAGGTCTTGGACAGAGCAGAAGTTTAACCCCACCTGTCCCCACTGGACTGGCTTTGTCACCTGTCTCCTCTGATGCATTCCCTCCCTCGCAGGCAAGTGTGGTAAAGTGACAGCATTTCATCCAGGGCCTTTCTGCCTGTGCTTTTGCTTTTGCTCTCCCCAGTGACGAAAATGTGCTCTTTTCTTTCCTCACACAGGAAAGCAGGAAGGAGCTCAGAATCCTGGCCTCTTTCTAACCCGCAGCTCGATTCTCCATTTAGTATTTGGAGAGCAAGAACAACTCTCGAGGGGTAGAATAATTACAAACCTAAACATTGGTTGTGGGATTTGGGTAAATGGGAGCTTCAGATTAATTTCAGTGAACTAGGAATTGCTTAGACCTGTCTCCAGGCAAAACCACAAAGCTCTGTTACTAACCAAACTGCAGGCTCCTAAACTCCCCCTGCTCCCGGCTTTCCTGCCACCACAGGCAAAGGTGTAACAGGATCCTCTTGCTTTCTGACCATTAAGCTTTCTGCCTAGCTTGGCAAAGCCAGGTGGACTGCTCTACAGGCCTCGCCTATGTTTTTATTTTTGTTTTATTAAATCTATATACAAAACGAAATCCCTCCTGGAACTTATTTTCCTGCCAGGGAGGACTTCTTTTAGATTGACAGCCAAGCAAGGCTTCCAAACTCCAGCCTTCTTAAGCAGCTTTTCCTCAGATAACACTTGCAAAGAACAAAATTCCTTTTTGTTTTAGGACTGTCCACTGTGTGGCTAGCAAACCTATTAAATCAATTGGCTTTGTTTCCCGCAATTTAACTGCATACATATATACAAGAAGGAAGGCGAATTCTATGAAGTTTTTAAAAAGCAATGAGCCAAGTCCACGATTAGCATATTTCAAGATCTCAGAACCTTTTTTTTTTCAAAATTGTTCAGAGCAAGGAGCCTAATGGTCTCATGATTACAGCCACTGTCTGAGGGCTGTTATATTGACTCAAAAAGATTTTCATAATCACAGGGCAATCTCTATGAGGAGGAATAAGACTATCAGAGCCTCTGGCTCTGGAATAAGATGTTCAACTGTCCTGATTTGCTTGCACATGAGGGATTCCCAGGGTGAAGGACCTTTAGTGCTAAAACTGGAAAGATGAAGCAACCAGGGTGGAATCAGTCATCCTATTTTTGAAGCTGGAGGTGTAGAGTAGTTAGGGTGAGGAGTCGGAGTTACAGTTAAGAAAGATGTGGAGAGGGGCATGAAGCAAGGTGTGCCACCTTCTGCACATGAGCTTTCCTAAATACCAACAATAATAATGGTGAATAATTTTACACATAAGTGGCTGTCTCCAAATAAATTTGTTGCCTCAAGGGCATTCATTGTTTTGGAGGAAGGGTTTCCTTAAGTTACAATTCTAAGCATTATTTTAAAGATGATATAAATTCATTAAAGCTAACTTGGGTGACTGAAGGTAATGTGTATCACTTCCAGGTGGCATGTATATGTATTCTAAATTTCTTATTTATCATGAAAGCCTTGGATGGTATTTTTTTCCACTGCCAAAAATCTAGCACCATTTACATTTTTGCTTTTCTGACTCACTGTGTGAAAGAAATCAGATTAATAGACTGTGCTCTAGATTATATCATATATGATACACCATTGATAGCATATCATAGATCATCATATCATAGAATATATAGTAGAGATTATTGGTGAGACTCATCAAATACTTCTGTTTAACAACAGAATACCATGCAGACAGATAATACTGTTAGAATAGAAATGACCTGGCTCAACATAAGAATTTTATGGTGACAATACTCACTTTCAGGGATCTTTTGATTTCAGGGTTGAGATGATATTCTGAGAGCTTGAGACTGTTAAAACATTTGACTTCTAGAGAATTCTATTCAAGTCATCTAACACTTTTTGAAAGAATTCTTACATTTTAAGCTGGGTACTTACATTTTCTATATGGACTTTTTTTATTAGATCAAAGTTAGGGAAGTGGTCAGTACAGTTGTGCATTTGTTTTGCCCAAAAGTAAGAAAAGTAGATGCATTTTAGATAGGAAAAATACATATAAAATAATAATTTCCAATCACTGAGAATTTGGGCTTTAACCACTGCACAGATAGGCATACAGTTCTTGTCCTTAGAAAATGAATTATTTCTTTTTCTAGGTTGTCACTGTGGATTCAAATACTTATGTAACACCTTACTGGGAATTGGGTACAGCATATATCACTTGAATATTTTAATTGTGGCAATTTTTAAAATTTTGAGTTAAATTTTACTATTAAAAAGGAGCCCAGAAGTCAGGAGGAATTCTATTTTAATGACAAATATGGATAATCAATATTGCAAATATCAAGCCAAGTGTGATGGTGCACCCCTGTAATCCCAGCACTCGAAAAGCTGTGACAGGAGGATTGCTTCAAGTTCGAGGCCAACCTGGGCTACAGTGTGAATTCAAGGCCAGGTTGAGCTGCATTGCAAGACTCTGTCTGAAAAAATACAAACACCGAAGAACAAGGAAAATATCATTTTGCACAAAATAACTAATGTATGATCATGTAGAACTTGCAGAAGGATAATTTGTTTAATTGTCCATGATTATGGTAGATCCCAAAATGGCCCAGCAGGCCCTAAAAATTGTGCTGTACAAAGGAAGTAGATTTAGATTAAGTAACCAGCCTTCTGATAGGATGGCTTTGAAGGACATCTCACAAGTTTATAAATAAATTGATGCAGCCTAAAAACAAAAATGCCCAACATAAAACCCCACCTCTCCTCCTACTTCATGATGATAAGTTTTGCCTTTGCTTTTGATTTTTACCTTTGAATTCTAGATAAATATTATCAAAAATATTCATGCTAATATGTAACCTTAATGAGGCAAATTTCTTTTTCTCAACTTCATAATTTCTTAAATTTAGAAAGTGTAAATCTTTAAAATGTAATAATATATACCACTTCCTTCTTCTCTAAACCTCTCTCCAGAAACTTTACGTTTAATCAATTTTTCGCATAGTAATTTTTAAAGGTCTGTTATATACCCTCCCTCCCTTCCTTCCTTCCTTCCTTCCTTCCTTCCTTCTTCCCATTCTGCTTCTCTTTTTTTGTTTCCCTCCCTTCCCACCTCCTTCTTTCCTTTCACATATTTTTATGTCTCTCTTATGTGCCAGGCACTCTATTTTTGTTAGTATTGTAGTACTATTTAGAAATAACTCTCAATAAAATCACAACAGAGCTATTGGATATTAAAACGTGGTAACTTAACATAACATTCACCCTAAAATTTGGAAGTGCTTATTCTGAAAGTTTAAGTTGATTTTGATCTTGTGGACCTGTCCTCTCCCTTTTTCATACTAAGTGGCTGCTCTGCCCCTAGATTCTGGTTTGATTAGTTCTGGGGATCATCTTTGCCTCTGCACCTCCTCAGTCCTGGCGTAAGGGCCAAAGGACAACACTTGGGTAAGTGTTTGAGTTCACTCGTGCCCAACAAATGAAACAAATCTCTACTTTATAATTTCATTTGACTTGTATTTTTAAAATCTTTGCTACGATAGTTCTCTATATAAAGCCCCAGTTAAGCTACTCTTTATTTGATCCTGGAACAAAGAGAATGTCTCACTAAATAGTTCCTTTAAAAATACATAGATAGCTGCATCATGGACTTATTCACAAAAACAGATTATTTATCAATAGAGAAATTTCAAAGGTAAGTGTATACAATCATTAGCAAAACACTCTTGACAAAAGCACTGTCAGAGAGCAACTACTCATAACCAACCAAAGGAAACGTTAATAAACACGCCTGAGGTTTTCTTCTGTCCTGAAATGTATTTTTCTGGTGGCCATAAGACCAACGAGGAACTTCTCCCTGCCTTTTTGAGAATCAACTAAAAATTGTAGCCAACACCACTGAAGCACACTCATAGTCAATGAGGCAGCTGAATAAGATGTCCCAGTGTTGCCATAGAAACTGGAAGAAGCATTGAAACACCTTCTCTGCATACTTTAATTTCATCTGAGTGACTTTAAGAACCAAAAATAAAAAGTGCACAGGGATGTAATTATATAAAAAGCTATGTTCGATTATAAATACAGTATGTACTTTTGCCTCTGTCTGCAGCTCCCATCTCTTTTCCATCTGAAGACATTTGAACTATTCGAGAAAGAGGCTTAGTTTGCTATTTAATTGAAACGAGGCTCAGATTTGCCAAGATAAGGAAATCAGGGTTTCTTCTGCATTTCATTTTTTGTCTCACACTGGACATCTGATAACAGGGTCTATTTCCAGTGTACGGACACACTGGGTCACATGGGCTCACCAGGGCCAATGGAAATTGCTGTGCCATGGGGCTCTCACTGGTCTAAAATATTCCCTAGGTTTATGATAATTGTATAGGGTAATAAAAAGAAGTGGACAGGAGAATGCCAAAGGAGCAATTAGTGGAAGAGACCAACAAGAGTTTTTTAAAAATCCCGTTGCTACTTGCAATAATAGCTTATTTCACAATACGGGGGTGTTTGTAGGGAAACCTCAAAAAAGCAGACTTTTTGCAATATTCACCTGAGGGGGAAATGTGCAGAATTTGGCGGGTCATTTTTTCACACCTTCTAATGGGCTGATGAATTAAATTTGCTGGGAGAAAACAGTACACCTTCCTCCTAGTGAGCAAGGCAATCCTGGACCTGCATGTTGGCATGATTTGAAACATCTTTAGGTTGCCACTTCCTGGTTAGTGATTTACATGAGATTGTGTGCAATATAGAATTTACTTAAAATGGAAAATGCAAAGGTACAAGGTGTGTCTGCTGAATAAGGATACAGCTTATTTGCTCTTTGATCTCTTGATTTGGACGACTAGATGTGAGGCCCTTGACTCAGTCTTCCTGCAAGGCAAATAAGTTCTTTATAGGAATAAAATATGGAAGGACTTTCCCCTTTAGGAGAGTTGGCAGGCGGCAGGTAAAAAATCATAGCTAGTTCAGCTAGTGCCATTTGCAAAACTAGATTGGCTGCGTGGCTTAAATGCCTAATGCTTGCAAAAAAAAGGAACCAAAGAACTTTCACTGTCTAAGATTGAAAATGTTTATGTTAATGAATCTAGAATTTCTTGACGTTTGTGCCCAGAACCACAGAAAGAGGGTTCCTGAAATACAGCCCAAAATGTCAGCAGTGCCTTCTGTCTGGCTAAGTGTTCAGATGTATTGGTTGTGGTGTTGTTTTGTTTTGTCTTTCTTGCTTCTGATTTGTTTCTGCTTTTCACCCCACACCAGTCTGCAAGAACTCAATTTGTCTTTGGGTTTTCTCAAATATTATTAAAATCCATTCTTAGGCAATGTCAGTTTTCTAGAAAATTTTATATGAAAGTAGGAAGAGAGACTCTCAGCACGTATTTCATGAAAAACATCAGATTTACCTTTCAGATTGTATTTCCATGGAGAAAGTCCTTCAGGTGCTGAGCAAAATGAATGACCATGTGGTTCCTGAGATCCCCTTTATTATAAATAGCCAGCTTTATACTTCTACAAGTTCTTTTTATTTTCCAAAGAAAATGTGCCACCAAAATGGACAGAGACATAAAGTTTAATTACTGTGGTCTAAAGTTTGGTTTCAGTATCTAGGCTCAGAAATCTGATTTCATCAGCATATTAAAAATCAACTTAACTATGGAGAGATTAATATGTAGACTCAAAACAGTCATTTTTAGTGAAAACCATGAACATTGAGAGAATCACACGCCTGAGGACTCCATTTGGTGTATATTTTCCCTCTGTACATTTTACATTGTGCTTGGGATTGGAATAAGGAGAAGTTGTGTGAATTCACTATTAGATGTTAGCAAACAAAGATAGCATCTCACCTTCAACTCCCCTGGGGATCGGACTCCACTGAGGGAATCACATTGTATGGTTAGATCCCACTCTTTGCCCAAAACATTGCCCATGCCAGGGCTTCTTCATTCAAACAACTCCAAGGCCAAGTAGTGGCCTCACTTTTTGTCATCTTCAGTATAAAAGTTCCCTACTTACAGAAATGAACATTCAGAGTACACTTGCAGTCAAGTTTTAGAAGTCTAGAAATCGATCTTTTGTTTCAACTTTGATTTTGGGGGGGTTATCTAATTCTCTTTTATAGTTATAAAGGTATGCAGTCTTGCACTTGCTATTTCCATGATTGTCCTCATCCTGGGAAATTCCTGCCATGTCAGACCCACACTTAGTGCCAGGAAACCACCGAGCAGTTTTTATAAGTATGAAAATAAATTTGTTTTTTGTAAGGATTCCATTCTATCTTTTGGAAACCCTATATATCTTTACTTTGATGCATCATGTCTTGATTTTACCCTCTAACTTTTAAAAGAAACCCTTACTCATTAATTTTCAAGATCTTGGGGACTCTTGAGTGCTAATACATGTTCTTTCTCTTCAGTTCTCCGCCTTAACCTCCAGTTTAGCCCCTTCAACTCATGGAATTCTTTTTGTTAAATCTTTAACAGCACAAATGTTGACACAAAAATGTGAAATTGTGATTATATATGTTACATAAGATCATTTATTTACATGTATATATGCTTGTGTGTATGCATACTCACAATTTCACTTCTATGTTTTCTCTAAGGAAATCTTCCATTCTAAGAAATTCTCAAAAGAAGCTTCTATGGTTTTTGTGAAATAGACTTGACTTCTCCTCTATTTTTATTTCTGTGTAACATGTATTTCAGCCCATATCATGAAACATTATTTGTAATCTGGTTCATTTTCTACAAACAAATGGATGCAAACATGCTGGCTTCCACAAATTACTTGAGGATTTTGAGCCTTGGTTGGCTCATAAGAAAATAAAAATGAAAACAGAATTAGTGAGATTTGAAAGGTAATAGTTTGCGTAAAAGTGCTTTGTAAATTATATATTAGTTATTTGGGTATTTATAGTAGCAGTCTTTTCATTTGAAGTGGTCTTTATCCTAAATTCCAAACATTTAGATCATCAAAAAAAGCTTTTCTCAGTTTGTAAAAGATTTACCGAACATCAGTTGCCCGGAAACATGATAGGTACAGGGGATTGCAAGGTACTGTGCAATGAGTGGAGTGAGAGAGAAGAAGAACAGTAATTAGAGTAATCTAAGTTTAGATTTCTATATTTATGCTCTGATCTTAGCAATTAAGCCCAAAGACCTCAAGTAAAGTGTATGTGCAAGACATGCAAACACTCTTCTGTACCTTTGCTCAGACAGTCCCTAGCATTACCCATCATGTTACATCGAATGTCAAGATGTGTTTTTTTTCTTTGTTGCTCTTGCTTTTCTTTTTTGTCCTTGAATCTCTAAGGTTGGAGCACACGCATCTGAACTCTGACACTATGTGAACGGAAGGCGTTGTTCTTGGCAAAATGCTCGGTAACAAGCCTATCAGATTACAGAGTGGATTTCCTTTATCTTGGGGCATTGGACTCTATTCAGGGGGCAAGCAGGATAGGATTTCTCAGCTTGTGTGGACATGCTGGTTGTTTCTTATTCTCATTCTTTCTGGGAGAAGAGCGGAGCTTTCCTGCTTATATTCTATGAAGATCAATGGCCCAAGCAGAAAGGCATTAGGAGCCTTCCACTGAGTAAAAGGACCTTATTGACCCAAAGCATATCCATTTACCAAGACCAAGAGGTTGGCCCTCCCCAGAACTTCTGTTCAAACTAGAATGTCCCTGCAGATGGCAGGGGTTTGGTAGTGGCTCTATCAGGGCGAGCTGCAGAAGAAAAGCTCCTCCCTGCACTGTGTCTAAACAGATTTCCCCTCAGTGGATTCCAGGGCACTGTGTCACTGTCATTTTTTTTTTGTAGATATATTCTCCCTCACTGTTTTCATCATTGTGTTTCGAAGGACTTATCTTTATCAAATTTGTGTGTCACTGAAATCTTTCTGGAAAATCAGTTAAAAGAAAACAGTTTTTAAAAAAGACTCCTTTAAAAGGAAGGCAGTGTTCTTGATAAAGAAGTATGAGAACTTTCATTTTGCCTGTAGTTCCGCCATATCACATACAGATACACACACACACACACACATACACACAGCACCTGTACATACATACACACTCCCTGTGCACACACTCGGAAAATTGAATTTACTGTGTGAGGGCATCCAGAGTCCTCACTCTTCAAGAGTCTCTATTGACATGGGCAAGATCAGAGGGGGCAAATAAGCCTGAAACTGGTGAGATCACACAATTCGGGGGCATTTGGCTTGATTTACTGTCCATTACTTAGAGTTACTGAGAGGAAACAATAATAATTTAAGATTGTGTGTGAGCCTCATTTCCTTATGCATAATTCTTTTGCAATTTTTGCATATTCCCTATAATGAAAATATGACCTTTTCATGTCCTATCCAATATTGTTAACACATAGTTGATAATTCCCAGTTTTTGTTTTTTAATGAATGCAGGTCTACAAAAGTTCACATGAGTACAGTTTTTGTCAAAATCCACAAATTTTATATCCTGAATTCTCATGGTTTTTAAAAATATTTCTAAGTAGACTGTGGTAACCTATCTGTTATGAAAAGTGTTTTAAAATATTAGTTGGATATTTATTTATTTATTAAGGAAGGAGTTTATCTCTTTCTTTTTATTTTAAATATGTGGTTCTGTTGAAATGTAGTCACAAAATAGGAAATCTACTAGTTTATTTAAATTTTAATGGTTAATATTTATAATGGTCAATATTTTTGAAATGAAAGTATGCTCTCTATTAGGTGCACACATTAAATATTTATATGCTTATTAGTTATGTAACTCAAATTTGCAATACCCTCAATTATTTTTATCTGTTTAATCTTTTTATTACTATGTGCAGCCTAGTGCCATGGCTGTTTGTGCTTATTTCTGTACCATGACAATGAAGGGGTGAGTTGTTGGCTGTATTTCCAATGCCACCTGCTTTCTGTATATAGTTCAGATATGCATTATAGTTAGATGCATCCAGATTCATGATGGTTAAAATTTATTGGAGTTCTGTAACTTTATCAAATAAAATAACTTAATTTTTGCTTTCACCTTATATTATTTTTGTCACATATATATAATTATATTGTTTTAGTTTTCTGTTTTTTATTTATTTATTTTTGTTTTAGTTTTCTTGATACTGATTCACTTTGTCTCCTTCTCTCCCTAAATTTTTACTTTTATATCATTTTTATATATAATTTTTATACCAATTATGAGAAAAAGATTTTCAATTCCCATGAGCACATACATGTTTTTCATTTCTTTGCATTTTTCTCTTTTCTTGTATACTTCATTGCCTTGAATTACTTTTGTTTTTCCTTATGTTGACTTATAAATATGCATTGAAGTTTTTCATTTTAGTGGTTGAGTTGATATATTTAACAACTGTATTAAAGAAAATCATACTGCTAGAACTTTTTAGCCTTTTAATTTATTTTTTCAATAAGACAAAAGACTTAATATGCTCTTACTTCTTTTTCCTGCCCTCATACACCTATACTGTAATTCTGTAATACATGATAAAAATAAAATCTGAATGAGTTTTAGTAGATTCTTATTTTAAATTTGATGGAAATTCATTATACTCTAAGATGAAACAGACTCTGCAGGAATTAATATAGATTAAAAATTTTTACTACATCAACAGAGGAATTCTGGACTCAGTTGTAAGTTCTAGGAAATAGGTCAGGTTGTTGATCTGATATTGAGCATAGTTGCCCTTCAGTCTGGTAATGAGAGCTCAGGACAATTTAACCTTCACTAATATTGCCCAGGGTGAAGAAGTGCTCTATATTTGAACAGATCTTCCAAGTCTCGATGAGGTAGAAATTGAGAACATCTGAACTACTCCAAACATAGATAGATGGGCTCCTCCCCAGGTTCTAATTCAGTTTGCTCAAGGTGGGGCCTAAGAATCTATAATTCTTTTTGGTTCCCAGGCTGATCATGTGATCCTGGCCTAATGACATCACATGAGGAATAATTGGCCTATTGCAAAGAGACTGAACAGGAGTCCTGGGCACTTGCCTCTATAGACTATACCTAACCCCACAAGAAAACCACTTACCTTTTCAACATTCTGGTTACCTTAAGTAAAGGGGCAGGGAAGGGTCAACTGGCCTTTAAGGTCCACCTCCCTCTAGTTTTTATTTTTGTCTTTTTTGCTGTCTAAAGAGGCTGTGAGTTTTCTTCCACATTTGATAAAAGAAAGTGTCACATTACTGTATTTATGAGTGAAATAACTGAGAAGACTCCATGAGAACCATGACTTATAGTATTTATAAAGCAGTAAAAACTTTACAGAAGGAGATGCAAAAGATTTGCTAGAGGCATTAAACAAAAGTGAGGGAAGTAAAGCACAAACAAAATAGTAACTTCTGCAAATCGTGCTATAAATATTTAGATATTTAAATGAGAGGCCAGAAATTTGCTTGTGTGTTTATTCATTAGAAGCCAAATTAAATTTAAAAAGTCAAAATTAAAATAAATGGTTTTAGTATTATTTAAAGTGGTATGGTGATCCAAAGAGGAAGAAAAATACTTGTATTCCTAAATACTGATTAAAAATGAGAGAAGTATTTGGTTACAGGCTATTGAGATAAATCAGAAATAGTGGATATGATTTCGATAGGTGGTAAATATGGTAGAGAGGCCCTTCCAAGTACAGGACCTAGTATAAGAAAACATGTAAGACATGCAAAACCTAAAATATTTCTTTTTTTTGTACCGGAGATTGAACTCAGGACTTTGTGCTTGTGAGGCATTGGCAGTGCCACTGAGCTAAATCCCCACCCGCAAAATATTTCTTGATGACCACAAGAGAGCTGTGTCACCTAGGGCACGAATTTTGCTCCCTGAGAATAACTGAAAATGTCTTGTAATGTTTTTGTTTGTCATAACTGGGTAGGAAATGCCATGGGCATTTATGAGTAAAGACCAGAGACATTGCTAACCATTCCACAATGCACAGTACAGTCACCTTTAACAAAGAACTCCAATCAAGTGTGTCAATAGCATTAAAACTAAGAAACTATGTTCTAGGGTGTAGCTACCCTTAAACATGAATGGGGACTAAGATTGGAAAGGTAGCTTAAAGATTTAAAGTGCTAGGTTGAAGAGATTTCATCTGAAATAGAAGTTGGTGAGCAACCGCTGAAGATTTTTGATTGAAGAAATACTATGACTATAGTTCCACTTAGGAAGATGAAGTGTCAAATTCAAATTGTTGACTGGAGAAAACATGATGAAGAAAGAGATGAGTAGATGGTTAAGAACCTCTGGCAATATTTCAGGTGCAAGGTAATAGGTGCTTGAACTTCAGAAAGGAAAGGAAGTGATCACTTCCAGAGGCACTGCAGAAAACAACATGACTCTATAAATGCTTAAGTTATGGGAGAGAAGAGGGTGGTGGAAGAGTCATGGCTTGGATGAGCTAAGAAGTGGAGGAGTCAGGAAAGAGGACTGCACTGAAGGAGGAGAAATACACCTTGACTTTGGTGGGTGGGTGGGTCATTCATTGGTAGGCAGCCCAAGTACACTGTTAGATGGCAGATAGAGTCAATCTATCTTTCAGTCTACATTCTTCAATTCTTGCAGTTGAGTTGAATCCAAGTTACCACCCTCATTTGCACAATGTGATCTTTGGTAGGAAGAGGCACTGGCTGCTCCTCAGCTATTCAACCACGCAATCCCCTCTCATCCTAGCAGGGTAGCACTGGAGTTCATTAAATGTTTTACATTACTCAAGGGTACTAATGGTTTTTGTTTACTATCAATTATTTGTGCTTATACATGCAGCTTCCTTGGTTCCAGGGTTGTAAATTTAAGTTACATTTCTGTTCTGGGCACGAGTTCACATTTATGTAAATCCTTCGCATGCTGGTACAAATCCACTCAAGTCGACTGTTCAGCACATCCCAACATGTACATTTGAGAGGTTTCCATGAATTACATTCTTTGTTTTAATCCAGCATTGACTCATTCCCATGTATTTACCATTGCTCCTGCTGCAACTTGACCCACAGTCCTCTGTGAGGTTCATGTCTCTGCAGTGGGCAAAACCTTTGTTCTTCCTCCTCTTGAAGCATGAGTAGAAGTAGAAGAGTCCAGGAATTAGTCACAGCCCACAGCTGATGTGCACAGCAGCCAGAAACAGGCACTTTAAAATATTCATTAGGTAGAATCATGGCTAGTTTAATTCACTCTGACTTATGCAAACAACATCTGTCTCCATTGCAGGATTTCCTCATGATCCCAGCTCCATAAAAATCACACAATAATCGAATCCATGAATTTGATATATGCCAGCCATATTCTCACCATGCAATTGGAGGTTATGCTCTAAAGAATAAACATATTACAAGGCAATCAAACACTGGTCAGTTGCAAAACTTTCTTCTTTGTCTTTGAGCTTTTAGTCAATTGACTTATCAGTGTGCTGGGCCAGCTATAGGAGTAGATACATGCTATAAGTTCTGTTAACTTTGGTACCCAATATCTTTAAGCCATTCCTCTCCATGACAATCAGGCAAATTCATGCTTAAGAAGAGGCATATAAACCAGTGTAATCCAGTGAGAAATCTGCTAAAGGAGTGGACTGAGAGAAAGTATTTTATTCTAGTTCACCATCGTCTATGAGCCAGAAGAAAACAATAGCCAGGCAGATAGATTGGTCAGTGCCATTGGTCCATCATGCTGGATATGGATGCTTATTTCAGAGGATACATCAATCCCTCACCTGACCCAGGGTCCTGAGTAACTTATATCTTCAGAGGCTAAATCTCTTCCTCTATACGGGAGAATCTCTCTCCTGGATATATTTGGCTGCCAGGGTACAAATCTCTTATTCACCATTTCCATCTTCCCATGTAAAGTGCATTATTTCCATTTCCAGAGGTTTACAGAAATTAGTATCAAAGGATTTAAAGGAAAGATGGATTAAAGGTAGGAAAGGTGAAGAAAAGCTTTACCAAAGTCACAGTTCCCTGGAGCCAGAGGACTTCTGCTTCTCAGCCTCCTTTTTTCCCTTTTTTTCTTTCTTTCTTTTTGGTTCATTTTAAATCAAAATTTACTTGAAGATTTTGTGTTTGAAGAAATAAAGAATTATAAAAATAATAAAGAGTGGATGATTAAAAAAAGAAAAAGTTTTAGAAATATGGATTTGTGAAAAGCCATGGAAAATATTAAAATACTTTGTCTAAAAGGATTCGGATAACTGAGTGCATATTTTGTTTAATATTAGTACTTAGAGGCAGATAAAAATTTCCCTGAGATTCTGAAGAAAATTCTAGAATGATATATGTAGCAAATTAGTTCCATAAGGACTTAAAGATGAGAAAATATTTTTAAAAATTATTCTTCCTCATAAGAACTAGTCAGTCAAATTCTTTCTCCCTAATTGTTCCTTATCTGAACATCTTTTAGGTACTGTTTCTTTTCTTTTTTTTTTCTGGTACAGGTTATTGAATTTGGGTCCTTGTGCTTGTGAGACAGGTGGTGGAACTACTGAGCTAAATCCCTGGCCCTGGAACATCTTTTAGGAAATATAAACTTCAAACACTAAGATTCAACACAATGACACAATTTCCAAGAGATGAAATTAAAATTATGCCATTAATACTATTTTAGATTTATGGTAAGTTTTCTCAGTAATCTTCGTGATTCACTGACAGTTTACATACACTTTTGTCAAAAATAACCATAAAGGCTGAATTGGGAGCTAATTCCCATTGATGACTAAAAGTCACGTTAGTCTGATTGCTCCTTGGAAGTAGCAGCTAAATATGCAACTTTTCACCTTTCAAACATGCTTCATACATCCCAGACCTACAAATACAAACAATAAAATCAGAGCTTAGCCAGGGGGGTGGAGAGAAAGGTCCCTGGCTGCCTGAAGCCCCACTCAGTCCAACCTATGCCATGCCCAACAGGGACCAGCCAGCCAGTGAGGAGCCAGGAGCCCTCACCACTTGCCCCACCCCCCAGCCACCAGCTTAGCCAGGTGGGTGCCTGCAGCCCACCCTCACTTCTGGCCTCCTGGCTGTGCCAGTACCTGGTTCCATACTACAAAGGCACAGGTGGGCATAAAGGCCATTGTCCTGAGCTCCAGAAGATAGAGCAGAAGTGAACAACAGACAGAGGACCACTCTCAGACTCCTTGATGAAAACTGAAACCCACTGGAAAAGTAAAGAGAATCTCTGCAATAAAGACACATCATCCTTGGTAAGTTGGAGGATCATCACCTCCCATTGGAACCTGGACTATCTTCAGGGGAAGGGCAGCTGGAACCTGCAGTAGAACCTTGCAGAGTTCAACCCTGCAAGAGGACAGGGAGCTCAACTTGGGGCTAGCAGCCAGAAATCTGCCTGAATCTCACGGATCGGGGACTGGCTTGTTGAGCCTCATTGACTTATATCTGCATACTGCTGCCTATGTTGTCTATGGCGACAGCAGAGACATACCCTGAAGGAGGCCCTTCATTTTTATTTTTTATTTGTTATTTTCAAAATTATATTTTTTTTGCTTGTATTTTTTAATTTTAATTTTTTTCTTTTTCTATTCCTTTCAAATTTTTATTTTTCTCTTCTTTTTTCTTTTCTTCTCTTTTCTTTCTCTCCCTGTCACACTAACTCTCTTGCTGTCCCATGTTGTTCTTCATCTCTCATTTTGTTCCTGTTCTGGGCCTAATTTGTATTTCTTCTCTAGTTTTCTTTTCTTCTCTTTTTCCTTCTCTCACCTGTGTCCTTGGGCCTCACTGCTACCCTTCCCCTATCCTTCTACCTATCTATCTCTCCCTCCCCAACTCCTTCTGACTCCTCATCCCAAAGGGTAAAGTTGCTATATTGAAGAGTTTATTCAGTATAAACATATGTTGGGTTGGTCCTCGATTTTGATTTAATTTGCACAGTTATAGATTAATAACTACCACAAATTGTCATTTTCTAAGATGTACTTGATGCTATGGTGTTGCTGATTGTATCACTTAGGCTAAGGTGCTGTGATTGACCTAATCAGTTGTCCTTCCAGGAATAATGAAAATGAGATATCCTCAGAGTCATTAGAGACTCAAAACCTAAAGACCAGCTATATCTGGAAGACACCTCTGAGAAACAATCATTCCATAAGGGTTCTAAATACAAGCAACAAAGATACTTACAATAAGCAATTTTGAAGTATCAACCCAGGAATTAAACCAAGGACAGCACCAAAAACAAAAATGAGAAGACATTTAAGCAAGGCACAAACTCAGACTTCCACCCTACCAAAGGCAAATTCTGGGAAAACCGAGATGGAAAAGTCTGATAATCAACCACCTGGACACCCTGAACTGATAGCACAGAAAGTAACAAAACAGATGAATGAAGCCCTAGAAAAATTCAAAGCAGAAATAACTTGCCAGATAACTACAGAGATAGTGAGCAGAGTGAAAGACATGATTAGACATGAAAGACAGGATTTCTGTAGAACAGAAACAGATTAAAAAAAAATAGATGAGCTTAGAATTATGCTGGAAGCCATGAATGCCCAGCATAAGAAAGAAATGGAAACCATGATCACCCAACATAGGAAAGAAATTGAATCCATGAAACAGATTCAAACAGATATCCAGGAGATTAAAAACACCATTGAAAGTATGCACAGCAAATTAAGGAAATGTGAAGATAGAATATCAGATATAGAAGACAAGATTGTGGTTAATGACCATGAAAACAGAGATTTCTTCAAAATGGTAAGGGACCATGAGAAATCAATCCAGCAGCTGCTAGATGATGCAAAGAAGAATAACATAAGACTGATAGGAGTCCACGAAAAAGCAGAAGAAAGTACAATTGACAAAAAAAACTATTCACAGAAGTAATAGTAGAAAACTTCCCAGAGGCAGTGAATTGAACATACAGATAAGTGAGGCATATAGAACTCCAACTAGCCAAGATAAAAAAAAAATCTACACCTAGACATATCATAGTCAAGATACCAGAAACCCAACAGAAGAACAAAATCCTACAAGCATTTAGAGAAAAGAAACAAATCACCTACAAAAGAAAGCCCATCAGAATCACAGCAGACTTCTCAACACAAACCCTCAAGTCAAGGAGAGCCTGGAGTGAAGTATTTCAAGCCCTAAAAGAAAATAACTTCCAACCTACACTGTTGTATCCTGCAAAATTATCTTTGAAAATTGATAGGGAAATTAAATACTTCCATGAACACAGAACACCTGGGAAATTTCATGAACACCAAACCAGCATTCCAAACAGTTCTAAACAATATCCTAGAAAAAGACAATGAAGGTCATAACTCTATGAGGCCTAACAGAGGGAAGCCACTAGGCAAGGCCAGAAACTAAAGGGAAAGGGGGAAAACTAAAAAATAAAAGAACCAACAACAGTAAAACATCATGACAAGGATGGGTAAATATCTATCAATTATAACCATCAGTGTTAATGACCTCAATTCACCAATCAAAAGAAATAGACTGGCAGAATGGATCAAGAAGCAAAATCCAATGATATGTTGTATATAAGAAACATACCTAACTCAAAAAGAAATTCATAGACTAAAAGTAAAAGGAAGGAAAATAGTTTTCCACATGATGAGAACCTGGAAAAAATCAGGGGTAGCAATCTTATTTGCAGACAAAGTAGATTTCAAACCAAAACTAATTAAGAGGGACAAAGATGGTCACTACATCCTTGTGAAGGGAACAATCCAAGGGGAAGAGATGATAATCATAAATATATATGCACCAAATATGAATGCCCACAAGTATGCAAAGCAAATATTAATAGACATGAAAAACCAAATAAACACTAATACAATTATAGTGAGGGACCTCAATACCCCACTATCACAAATAGATCATCTAGACAAAAAATTAACAAAGAAATTCTAGAACTGAACCAAGCTATTGAACAAATGGACTTAATAGATGTTTACAGAGTTTCACCCCATAAAATCAGAATACACACCCTTTTCAGCTGCACTTGTGTCATTCTCCAAAATAGATGACATGCTAGCTCATAGGACATGACTAAGTAATGTAAAAGAATTGAAGTTACCCCCTGTATATTATCAGACCATAGTGCAATAAAATTGGAGATCAGTAACATAAGAAACTGTAAAACCCCCACAAGCACATGGAAATTGAATAACATCCTCCTGAACAACCAGTGGGTCACAGAGGAAATTAAAGAAGAAATTAGACAGCTTCTACAAGTAAATGATAATGCCAGTACAACATACAGGAGTCTATGAGACACAATGAAAGCAGTTCTACGTGGGAAATTCATAGCAGTGAATGCCCATATTAGGAAAACAGAGAGAGCTCAAATAAACAAAGTAATGCTGAACCTCAATCTCCTAGAGAAAAAAGAGCATAACAAACCCAAAGCTTGTACAAGAGAGGAAATTATAAAGATCAGAGCAGATATCAATGCAATGGAGACTAAGAGAATGATACAAAAAATAAATGAATCAAAGAGTTGGTTTTTTTAAAGAATAAATAAAATCAAACTTTAGCCAACCTTATCAAAAAAGGAAAGAAAAGGCTCAACTCCATGCAATTAAGAATGAAAATGGTCAAGGCACAACAGATCCAGCAGAAATCCAGAGGATCATCAACACCTACTTTGAGAAACTGTACCCTAATAACATGGAAAACACAGAAGAAATGGACAGATTCCTAGATACATATGAATTGCCAAAGTTAAATGAAGAAGATATACAAATTATAAATATGCCAATTACAATGAGTGAAATTGAAAATGTAATAACAAATTTACCAACAAAGAAAAGCCTAGGTCATGATGGCTTCACTGCTGAATTCTACAAGACATTTAAAGAAGAACTATTGCCATTACTCTTTAAACTTATCAATGAAACTGAAAGGGATGCAATACTTCCAAATTCATTCCTAGAAGCAAGTCTTACTTTGACTCCAAAACCAGGGAAAGATCCAACCAAAAAAGAGAACTACAGGCCAATCTCCCCAATGAACATAGATGCAAAAGTTCTCAACAAGATACTGACAAACAGAATATAGAGGATCATCAAGAAGATTATACACCCTGTCCAAATCAGATTTATCCCAGGGATGCAAGGATGGTTCAACATATGTAAATCAATAAATGTAATACACTATATTAACAGAACCACAGACGAAAAGCACATGATCATCTCAATAGATGCAGAAAAAAGCATTTGAGAAAATTCAACACCCATTCATGATAAAACCCTACAGAAATTTGGAATAAAAGGTCTTTATCACAAACCGATTAAGGCTATGTATGAAAAACCAACAGCCAACATCATACTAAATGGTCAAAAACTGAAAACTTTTATGCTAAAATCAGGAACAAGACAAGGATGCCCACTATCACCATTCCTGTTCAACATAGTTCTGGAAACTTTAGCCACAGCAATTAGAAAAGAGAAAGAAATAAAAGGAATAAAGGTAGGAAAGGAAGAAGTTAAACTGTCATTATTTGCTGAAGATCTGATACTTTATATAGAAGACCCAAAAAATTCCACCAAGACTTCTAGCCATAATTGACATATTCAGTAGAGTAGCTGGATATAAGATCAACACTCAAAAAACAATAGCTTTCTTATACAGGAATAATAGACTCACTGAGAGAGAAATTAGGGAAACAATTCCTTTTATAATAGCATCCACAAAAATGAAATATCTAGGAATCAATCCAACAAAGGAAGCAAAAGACCTCTACACTGAAAACTACAGCACTCTGAAAAAAGAGATCAAAGAGGATATAAGAAAATTGAAAGACATCCCCTGTTCCTGGGTAGGAAGAACCAATATAGTGAAAATGGCCATACTTCCAAAACTACTATATAGATTTAATGCAATCCTGATTGAAATTCCAACAATATACTTCACAGAACTAGAGAAATCAATCGAAAAATTCATTTGGAACCAGAAAAGACCTAGAATAGCAAAAGCAATTCTAGGCAACAGAGACATGACAGGGGGTATCACAATCCCCAACTTGAAACTACACTACAAATCTTCTGTGGTAAAAACAGCATGGTACTGGCAAAGAAACAGACCCTAGGATCAATGGAATAGATTAGAAGATGCAGAGACAACTCTGGACATACTCAGCCACCTCATTTTTGACAAAAGAGCCAAACCCTCATTGGAGGAAAGATAGCCTACTTAATAAATGGTGTTGGAAAAACTGGATTTCAACCTGCCAAAGATTAAAACTAGATCCATATCTATCACTGTGCACTGAACTAAGATCGAAGTGGATTAAAGATCTAAATATTAAAACAGAAACACTAAACTTGCTGGAAGAAAAGTTATGTAGAACTCTTGAAGACATTTGCATAGGAAAAGACTTTATGAGCAAAACGTCAGTAGCATGGGAACTAGCACAAAGAATCAACAACTGGAATCTCATCTTATTAAAAAGCTTCTGCACTGCAAGAGAAACCACCAACAGAGCTAAGAGACAATCTACAATGTGGGAAAAAATTTTAGCAGCTGTACCTCAGACAAAGGACTACTATCTAGAATATATAAAGAATTCAAAAAAATCAGGCCACCCAAATTCAAATACTCAATTCAAAAATGGGCATCTGAAATGGACAGATGTTTCTCAGACAAAGAAGTAAAAGCAGCAAATAAACATAAAATAATATTCAACATCACTGATCATTCGAGAGATGCAGATGGAAACAACACTGAGATTCCACCTCACCCCAGAAAGAATGGCTGCTATCATGAAATCAACCAATAACAAACGCTGGTGGGGCTGTGAGGAAAGAGGAACCCTGCTCCACTGCTGGTGGGAGTGTAGACTGGTGCAACCACTGTGGAAATCAGTATGGAGATACCTCAAAGAACTAGGGCTAGAGTTCCCATTTGACCCAGCTATTCCCCTACTGGGTATCTTCCCAAAAGAATCAAAGAATTATACCACAGCAATATATGTGCACCCATGTTTATAGCGGCACAGTTTGTATTATCTAAAGCTTGGAAACACCCCAAGTGCCCACCAACTGGAAACTGGATAAAGAAAATGTGGGTTTTTTTTTTAATGGAGTACTACTCAGCCATAAAGAAGGGGAAACTAGAGACATTTATAGCTAAATGGATGCATTTTGAGGCCATACTCTTAAGTGAAATAAATAGGACACACATGTGTAAATACCAAATAGTTTCTCTAGTGTGAGAAACTGAAAGTGTAAATAAGGATCAAAATGATTAAAACGAATAATTGATAATTTGAAATAGGAAGAAAAGGTCCAAAGGGGTAGGGGAAGTCAGAGGGGATGTGGAAAGGAAAGAAGGGAAAAGAAAAATTATGAGAAAAGGAAAAAATTGAAACAAAGTCTTTGCAAATAGGGAAGGGTGGAGGGGGTGAAGGGCACAAAGGTAATGAGGAAAAAATAAGAACCAAGATACATCATGTGCAGGTACAAACACCCAATGATAAATGTAAATGTATTGTGTACCTAAAATGTACCAATAAAAGAATTTAAGAAAAAACAATAAAATCAGCTGCTTTTAAATCTGCGTTGTTTTCTACTGTGTCTTAAACGATTTCCTCTGTCACTTTCTTCCCTGTTACAATCTCAGAAGAAAGAGCTTCACTTAATATTGTCCTCGTTGTGTCACCTGAGAATGGAAAAGGATCAATTTATCATACATATTTAATGAAATAATCTAAGGATTTTTATTAACCACTGAAATAATTTAGTATTCAAAATTAAAAATCAATTTACCCTAAGAATTTTAAAGTAGTTTTTAAACAACTTACCTAAGTCCAAAAGCAACTGAAAAGTGTGGGCTGTTTTTTGAGATCCAGTAATTAAATGTTGTGTCTATATTTGTCAATCCAAATGAATCTAAACTGCCTGCTGTGACACAGTTCATTGTATTTCAGAATAAAGATATGCTAAATAGCCTCCATTTATATTCTCCAGATGATGAGTTTGTGTTGTAACTAATGATAAATATTTTTAATGGCAAGGAAAATGAATTTCCAATGCCACCAACCTGGCCTTTGGCAACCTTGTTAGCTTTAGGTCTTCCTTTAAAAGAATTACAAGAAAGCTTAAATTGTTCACGATAATTCTGGAGAAACTTTGAAACTTGTGAAAACTTCAATAAAAACAGCTTTTGTAAAAGGGGACCAATGTGTTGGAAAAGTGTGGTCAATCCTGCTGCTGAATTTTAAGCAGTCCTGATTATTGTCTCTTTCTTAAGGAGTAAGATCAATGAGACATGAACCATTTGGTCATTTTTATAAAAAAAAGCAACTTATTTTCATAACAACTGCTTGCTAGCAATTAGAATTTTATTCTTTTTGATATGTAGTTAAATAACTTATGATAGCAAAACAATAAAATAAAAACACATTTGCTATGTGCCACACATTTTATGTACAATACAATCTCATTTAATCCTTAAATCTTTGAAATACATATTAACACTATAAGTTTTACATAAAGAACCTGATTCAAAGATATATCAAGAAACTTGTTCAAACTTAAATTGTTTACTAATGGTCAAGCAAGCATGCTAACCAAGGGCTTTTGACTTCAATTAATTGGAATCACAATTTCTGTGACTACGTTAAATGGGGAAATGATACTCTCTTATTTGGAAATTTATATGTGATGATATTGATCTATGTTTATTTTCTTTTGCACTGTGGTGTAAATCACAGGTCTTGTTTCCATTGTATGATAATGCCTACATTTCTTTGAAAAACATCTGTATTACTGAAGTTGTATACTACGAACTCTCCTTTTCTACATGTGGATGTATCTGACCCCAAATTAACTGGTGCTAATTTAGTTTATGAATTTTATAGCTGTCAGTCATTTGTTATAATCAAAGGGGGCAAGTAAATATAGAAAACACTCTTCAAGAATCAATTTAAGAGTTACAGAAAATATCAAGGGACATAGGCAAAAGAACCTTCAAATGCTGGCTAAGTACAGATGCCACATGCTTTGCGCTTCCATTATATAGTATATCTATTTTTTAATAAATGTTTATAAAGTTAAAAATAACTGCCAGTTTGAGACAGGCATAAGGAAATATACCTGTAATCCCAGCACTCTGGGAGACTGATAACAGGAAGTTCACAAGTTTTAGTCCAGCCTGGGCAACTTAGTGACTTACTATGACCTTGTCTCAAAAACAAAACAATAAACAATGACTGGGGATATAGTTTAGTGTGGACATCCTGAGTTCAATACCCGATACCAAAAAAATATTTCCAGATGGATCACTGGAATGTTAATAAGCTTTAAGAAATATATCTTAAAGAAATATATCTTAAGAAATATATGTTAAGAAATATATCTTATTTTTTAGTATTATTTAATCTAAGCTTATTGAATTTTGGATACACAGTATGTTTGCTTAACCTTAATGTCTTTCAGTATAGACTTAAAATTCTCATAACTTGAAGCAGCACAGCATGGCTTCATCACTAAAGTGACGTTTACACCATTAAGTTTATTTCACATGTAAGTAGAGAGCAGCACAGTTACTGTGGGTGACGTTTAAGAGCAATAAATGACTTTGTACCTATTGAATCTGGGATTCATGACTTCTTTCACTGGTGGCAGTGCACTTAGGTTTGGCAGTTCTCCCCAGGACGCCCAAATAACAGTATAAACAGGAAGGAAGGATTATCTTGCACAATTTTGAAGGAGGACATGACCACAGTTGTAAAGTGACAGTGACAAGCATTTGTTAAGCACAGAGAAACTTCTCTCTCTCTGAGAAAGGCCACTAAGAGAAACTGTACATGTGGATCTCACACAGTGTGACTTTCTCCCCCCAAAAATCGACAGATTCAAAATTTCAGGCATAGAACTTTTTCTTAGAAAACCATAATGTATGAACCAGGCAAGTGTCTTAGTCACTTTCTTCATCGCTGGGACCCAAAGCTGACATCTGTAAATTAAAAGAGGAAAGGTTTATTTTGGCTCATAGTTTGTAGAATTTCAGTCTATGCTGGCTGGCTCCAAGGCAGGACAGAGCTGCTCATGGCATGGTGGACAAGAAGCAGAGAGACAGAGAGTCAAGGGAGGGGCTGGGGAGAGGTAAAAACATTCGAGGCCATGGATCCAGTGACCCATCTCCTAACAGCAAGCCAACTATAAGCCCCCCCATAATCCAATCGCCTTCCCAAAGCCTCACCTATGGGCACATGAGGCTTGGGGGAGGGGCATCTAAATATAAACCATAACACCAAGGTTCACTCACTGTTAACAGTCTCAATTCCAGCACAAGGTATCGAGAAGGCAGGGAGAGGGAACATAAACACATGTAACTACTTTGCAAGACTTAGCATCCCAGCTCAGAGAAAGGTCTTGGGGGAAGCTGGGAAAGTGAGAAGTAAAAATGAACTTCACAGCTGTGGTTCTCAAACAAGGAAATAATAGCAACAGGTGTGGAACAGAGTTCTTGTGGTAGTCAGACTAGATGGAGAAGAGAAAACCTAAGGAGCTTCTCCCAGAGTAGAGACAAGTCAACAAAGTGGGACAGGGTCTGAGTCAGCAGCCTCGGAGAGGGCACGTTGCAGCTGGCATACAGCCCAGGACTCATGGGGAAGGGAGTCCCCTTGCAGTTCCGTCTTCTGTTTCAGTTACTCATGGTCAACTGCAGACTGCAAATACAATATGGAAAATTCCAGAAATAAACAATTCATAAGTTTGAAGTAACTTTGACTACAAGTATATTGTTATAATTATGCTATTTTATTATTGATTGTTAATTTCTTCACAGCGGTTAAATTACAAATTAAACTTTATTGTAGTTATGTAACACATGGAAAAAGCATACTATGTATAGATTTCAGAATTATCCATAGTTTCAGGCATCCCCTGGGGGGTCTTGGTATATGTTTCCTGTGGATAAAGGGGGACATCTGTGCTCAGGAGATATTCCTTGGATGATTAAAAGAAGGTAAGGAGAAGGGAAAGGAGGCGGGAAGAGGGTGAAGAGCAGACAAGGAGAGCCAGTGGCAGGCAGGTAGTCCTCCTTATTTACCGTGTTTACACTCTTGCCTCACATAGATGCAGTCTTTGCTTCTTTATTGCTTTTTTCTAGCAAACATGTGCAGCTCATGTGATATTCTGTCTGTACTTATGTCTGGGCCAGAGCGGGACATGGTGTTCTATCTTTAAGTCATAAGACCTAGAGCAGTAGTCTAAATCCCCTGAGAAGTCCTAGAATAATCAACAGATATTTCTCTTTCACACTTCTTTAAGCAATCATTAAAAATAACTGCAGTAAATGTAATTTAAAATAGTGGGCTATCTTTGGATGTCACCTCCATGGGATACAAGAATATGTACTTCCATTTTAATTAGTGTCAAAATAAATATTATTATTGGGAGTGCCAAGTTAGGAATATGTTAACTTTTAAACATAGGCCTTCCAAAAGTAACACATATTTTATTAGTACCTTATAAAGTTTTCTAGATTCTCTTTAGCTTAATTTTCTCATACAGAAAATGGTGATAATAATATCTGTCATACAAGGTTGATATAAAACGTATATATATATATATATATATATATATATATAGGAAAAGCTGATACAAAGTATCTAATACAATGCGGTACATTCTGGGGCCTACTTTTTCCCATTTTAATCAGAACCTTAATTTATTAATACTGTCTTTGTCTAATAATTTATCAATTTTTTTGCCTATTAATTTATTAATATTTCTCTGTGAATATTTTCACGTATTACTATGGGAGCATTTAAAAAATCACATTAATTTGAAAGTCATGCAGTGGAGAAAGTAAAATCTAACATTCTTGAAATGCTTCAAATTACTCATTAAACCTAAAAAAAGTAACATCTAAAGTGAAGAATCATCTCGTCATTGGTTGACAATATAATATATGTTTGTTTTCTGTGGTTTAAACAAAATCCAAAGTTGATAGTTTTTTTCTCTCACATTCCATGGATTTTGTTCACTTATCAATGTCAGAGATTCAGAGTACAGATCTACCACAGGGACTGGTTCAGACACACAATGGAAGTTGGGAAGGTTGCAGTATGGTTTCTTGCCACACCAGTCCATAGGAACGGAAGGAGCTCACTGCAGAAAGACCTTGGACACAAAGAAGTGCTGCCATCAGCCAGGGGGAGAGTCTGTAACTTGCACATCAACCCATTCAGGAAATAATTCCCACCCAGGGCAGCACCACTGTTCAGGGAGCTTGGGATGCCTCCGAAACTGGAAGGTATTTCTATCATTGTGTTAGGGAACCTGCAAATGGAAAAGTAGCCCATTCAGCTTGCATAACCTTTGTGCATTTAAAAAATATAATTACACACATACGTATATACAAATATATATCTGTCTATGTGATAGATAAATTCAATGTGCATGCTCAAGAAATATAACATCTAACTAATAACATTAAAATAAATAAACACAAAAGATGATTGATGAACTTAACACTTGAGCTACTTAGGAATTATCTTGTCTTGCTCTGAATGTTGATTCAGAAAATCATCCTCCAAAATTATAAACCTGGAGAATAGAATCATATGCTCCCACCATCTCAATTTATGTTAAATACTTAGTATTGCAAATCATATCTAAAACTCATGTAACATGCTTTTATTTTTAAACCTCATGGGCTAAAGGTTCTCTCTGGAAGAAGCCACTGTCGGGTCACAGTGGGTAGGTAGTAAATCTGTGTGTGAGCCTACATGAGTTGCATCTTCTTTAGGAATGGGTGCTTTTTAAGGAAAGAGTTTTGTAGGTGGTTCTTTTTTGTTCTAGCTTTGCATTTATACTGAGTTCCACCCCCACTTTCTTTCATTTGGTTGTACTTTTAGAAACCTAACTCATAAAAAGATACATATACTTCTTTGCCCTATACTGGGACAGAACATCTTCTTATTTATATACACTGTATAAATATATGCTATAGAAACACAAACTCTTATTTTTGGCTGCACTTTGTCTTTCCGAACTTCATGCAGAGCTGGAGGAAATTACATCCTAAAAAAAATAGAAGATTTCACAATAGTGAAAACTCCACTGGAAGGGTATGTTGCTTACCAGAGCTAGGTTGCTAAGGTGAAGTATTTTTAGGCCTTTTCAAAATGACTTTCTTGGGTTCCTGGGTAAGGAGGTTTGGGTTATCATCTGTGAATTCTCCTCAGCATTGGCAGAGCCATTGCCTAAAACTTCTCAGCCAAAATTTATAACATCAAAACAAAAAAGAATGAAATTGTAGGAGAATATTTTTACTAGGAAAGTGATAAATTGTGGGGAAGGCAGTAGAAATAGTAAAGTGAACCAAATTGCTTGTTGTTCAAATTGTATTGTAAAAATTGTAGAGCTTGTGTGTTCCCCAATTCTATGGCGGGTCACCAGTCAAAAAAATGTCCTTAGGTCATACATACTTTACCAAACATGAATTTACCTATTATTACTTTAGTTGTGTGTGACAAAAATAAAAATTATTATATGCATTTAATTAGCATCTACATAATAGAATGCTTTATTTCTTAAAGGGGGAATTGTCTTGAATCTGAATTTACTTTCACCACCATCAAATTCTTCATTAGACGTATCACAGTAGTTTAATACTCATGTTGAGCTTGTGAGAATCACATAATGTCAGAACTTTTGGAATTTCTTACCTATACACTTGGAATAAATGATGTCAATGATCAGAAATTCTGTTCTGTTTGTTCTTCTCTTTCTATTCCACCCAGCTTTCATACTCATTTATACTTCCTGGTTCTATTGTACACTGGAAGTTCTAAGATGTGGCAAGAAAGGCAAGCTCTAGTCTTACCAGAAAAAAGGATTTAAAAGTTCCTGAAATAAATAAAACCTTTATTGTGAAATTTCTAATCCAGTTGCACAAATTTAAATGCTTTTAAATTAAGGTTTCCTACATGTTCTTATTTTATTTATAATAGGAACAGCTGATTTTAAAAATTTAACTTAATGAAGAGATGTTCAGAAGGATAAAAAAACAGAAGAACCTTGGAACACTCACAGAAAGGGTATCTTGGAAGGTCTTCTTGGCTTCCTGTCTCCGTCTCTATCTCTGAGAATACAGCTTGTGCTCTGGGTTCAACAATATGCTCAGTTAACTTCTCTCTGATACTTTAAATGGAGGAAATATCTATATAATCAAATGTGTATTATAGTATCAATTCTTTCCCTGGGGCCATACATATCATGTTAAAAACCTGATTACCTATAACTTAATGAAAGTAATCATGCTAACCAATGTTTAACTTAATAGTAAACAGATCCTCTTTGAACTCCAAGAATAAATTTTATTTATTAGAATTCAAAATTAACATAAAGAAACTAACATTGAAGAAGAGAAAGTGCCATTTTTCCAGGAATAAAACATTTTTAACTTAAAGTAGAATAATCAATCACCTTTAAGCTTTTTGCTCAACCCACACCATATGGGCATCTTGTGCATTACAATGGTCCGAACATTAGTACCCTTAGTGAGAGCACTCTGTCTCTTTCCTCTTATCTCTGGTAAGATTCTGTTCTATTCGGGCATATAACTTGTGCATTCTAACTACTGTAGCATTTGGACTGAAGGTACAGTTTAAGTTTTCTTGTCTCCCTTGGAAACCTCAAACTCTAATGACTAAAATTTCAAAAAGTTCTAAGTGTTTACAGTGGATAATGCAAGAAGACCTTAGGTGTATCTACATGCGTAGGTTTTCTTTTAAGACGTCAAAAGCAATACAAAGAGCTGTATCTTTCGTAGATGGTGCAATAAACTCTAGCACATCATCTTTTAAGACACTGCTCTTCATTCAATAACATCAGCACCAGCAGTTTATCTCGTACAATTGTCTTAGTCTCTTTCACTTTTTAAACTCAGGCTGAGGCCTCAAGAAGACTTAGAGCACAGAGCTGCAGTACAGATACCTATCCCAGTCCACATGCATGGCTTCTTGAAACCAACTATTTCTGAGTGTCATTTCACCAGCCTTAGACTCTATAGCTTGGTTAATACACACAAGTTACATGTCTTCACAATTCTCCATGTAGGAAAAAAGAGTGCTCTGATTTAGGTTGTGCTAAAATTAAAATATTAAGTATAGCATATCATGTGCAGAAGTGTGTGTTTGTATGAAATTCTTCTAAAAATATACCAAAATGTTTACAGTGCTAATCTCAGGGTGATGAGATTATAAATAATTCTATGTTCATCATTACCCTTGCATGGGCTTGTAGATTTTAAAATGATTAACACATTAACATTATAAGGAAGAAAACAAAGACTTAGAATGTCATCAGTGAAGTGCAATTAACATTTGCTCTCTGTTAGAAACCCTTAATTTCATAATCAGAACACCAGATTATTTGTCAGAGGTATGAGCTGGTATTCAGCCAACAGAAGTGCACAGTAATAAAATTAATATCTCATGTGCAACAAGGAGGGAAGAGACAATGCAATGTAATAAGCAAAACCAAGGAGGGAGGTAGAAACACAGGACAAATTTTGCAAAGAGCCGAAGCTACTGAGCGAACCACTTTCTTATCTGATGACAGTGTTCATCAGCAACCTGTATACCTCTGGTCACGCTCTCCTATCTTTTGGCTTGCCTCGGCCACACTGAGGAATGAGGAGTCCTTTTAAGCCGCGCAGAAAAAACGTAATATAGAGAAAGTATGTAAGTGACATTTCCTTTATTGTTTATACTTTAACTTATTAAATTATTTTATGAAATAACACAAGCCCGAGGTGAAGCATTAAATAAGAAAAATTACATGTCTGCTTAATAACAGTAAACACCTGTCTCCACAGGCACACACGTGTAGGTGGCTGAAATGCTGTTTTACTGATTGTCACTGCATTTTAGCTGCCAAGTGGCACAAGCACCTGAAGACAATGCAGATTTCTGTTGGAGGGTGTGTGTGGTAGGGGCAAGAGGAGGGGCTTGCTCTGCCTGTGGCCTCTCCTACACAGCACTTTGTTGTTGCCTATCCAGCCTGCACACCAGCACTGTGCACTCCAGTCATGAAAAAGAGAGATAAAAATCACACCATGATGGTAAAAATTTCAGTCTTGTAGGGCTGCATCACAAGCTGTCCAGTTCTGCACGTGGCCTGGTGTCTGTGTTTTCAAACTGGAAAATGGATCTGGTTTTTAGCGTCCAAAGCATCCTGAAACAGTGAGCAAGGATAATCTTTTGTTTTCAAGTTAACAAATAAACAGTATTTATGTTCTGGACTGCGTTTTGTTTTGTTCCAGGGCAGGAAGCTACCATGGACTACTGAGCTACATCAACAGAATTTAAAAGTATTCTTTTTGAGACAGAGTCTTGCTGAGTTACCCATGCTGGCCTTGAACTTGCCATCCTCGTGGCTCAATGTGCCAAGTAGCCAGGCACTTTTTTAAAAAAGTGTTTTACAAATATGAAATAATTCAATTTTCATAGCAAATCTGAAATAAGCTTTATCACTCTTCCCGCATAATGGGGGAGAAAACCTAGGTGCAGAGAGAGCTTTAGTAACTTGCTCAAAGTCACACAAAGGTCAATATTTGAACCTGGACAGTACAGTTTGTGAGACCTTAAGCAGGATGCTTTGTCCTTCAAATGAATGACAGAGCATGTTCATCAGGAGAATTTCACAATAATGAAATTATTTCAAAGTACTCAATATAGTATGAACTTTCTAATTATTCATTAAACTATCATAGAGTTTAGTAGCTAGAGGTTTCGTTTGAACCACAGTACTTGGTCCAGGCATGAGAGTCATGCAGCTTTATGACTATCTCTCCATTCGCATAGTACAAAAACCAGAACACATTGTCCCCTCTGAACCTGCCTTCTCCAAAGTGGAGGAGATAGCCAGTTCTCATTAAGCTTTATGAAGCTACGTGCTAAATGGAAGCCAGGTTGCTTGGAGACCAGGTATCCTTATATCTCTTGGTTGCCCAGGATATTTGCTGGGCCAGTTCTAGAGTTGAAAGTCCATCGCTTGGGGGTGACTTTTTCCTTCCTGCACAAATTGAGAAGTGGTTAAACAGGTTCCAAATTATGAGGCTATACACAACCATGCTCTTTTTGGATATGTTGCTTTTCTGATGGAATGACACAAACCTACTGAGAGAGTAAATAGATTAATGGTTTAAGAGGTTTGGGGTAATAGGTAATAATGTAGTTCAGAATTTAAGCATTTTTTCCTTTGAAGAATCTAAGTTTAAGGATGTAAGAAATCATAACTTTGCAAATCTAGGCTAGTCATGCACTCTAGTCTTTCTTCTTCTGTTTATAAAAGTCCTGTTACATATTATTCAAACGTGGCAGGGAAGTATGGCATTGGATATAAGCATTAATTAAGCTTGATACATTCCTCTAATTTCTTCTCTATCTATATCTATATAGTTATATGATTATCAATAATAATTTAAGCAAAATTATATTTTTCTGCAAATACCATCTTAGACGTTTAACTGTATAATAATTATTGAGTGTAAAATCTCTTAAGAAGTATTATACTACATAGTTTGCCTTGTAAATGGGAATCTTGTAGTTTAATGTTGCATAATTTCCTATTTCTAAAATTATCTGTATTCTACTACATGAAGGCACCCAACCTTTGACATGAAAAAAAAAAATGGTTGTCTCCTTATGTAACAGAAATTAAAGTTCCTTTTAAAATCTTCCAAACCATTCTTGCAATGTTCTTAACCCTGAATTGGCACAATAAATTATAGAGATACCCTTGTTATTCCTTTTTAAGTACATGTATAAATCTATCAATCAAATCTGGTGTCCACAAAATTTATCCATGTTACCTACTTATCTGTATCTAGATTTCAAGACATCTCTCTCTGGAGAGCTCTTATACTTGACATTAAAAGAAAAAAAATCCACCTGAATAAATAAACACAAATTAAAAAATAATTTCTTATTAAAATTTCATGGCAAAGAAGTTTAATAATTTAAGCTCAAAACAAAAAGACTACACACAGAGAGAATAGATGGAAAAGAAACACTTCTATAGATCAAATAACAATGACCAGAATTTACAATGGATTATTCTCTTAGTCTCTTTGTCACCCACAACTATTACTTTTTAAATACTTTAGAATACCTGGATTATTCTCTCTTTAAAAGATGCAGAAAAACCAAAATATTAGAAAAGAGTATAGTGAAATATATTATATTCTATAATATTAGAAGAGTATAGTGAAAGGATTAAAATACTTGAAGATTATTTGAGGAATATGGACATATTTGGTCAGTATAAAAGAACAAGAAGATAGATCTCTCCTCTTCCTCTTCTCTTTCTCTCCTTTTCTTAGTCTTTCTCCTGGAGCTTTCCCATTGTGTCTGTGTGCCTTTTTCTTACATCTCTCAATAGTTAAGACTGGGAGGTACCTTAGGAGCAGAACAGAAAGAGAGTTTTCCTGGAGACATGTTAATAACCAAATTCAATCATATGAAGGATTGACTTGGTTCATTTACTCATTTGTTTGTTTGCTTGGACCATGAAGGACCAATTAGTGAGAAGAAATCTCAAGACCACTGTTTCGTTACAAAAAAAATTTAGCTGCGGTCTATAGCAAACATAAATGAAATTGACTGTATTGAATGGTGGCGATGATGATGGTAATAATTATGGTGCTCTCATACAAAACATAAAAAATAATGGCTAACACATGTTGGAATTGTCAAGGACATCATCACATCATCACATTTAATTCTTGCAATAGCCTTAGAAACTAGCTACTTTTATTACCCACATACTCAAATAGGGAGCTTGTGATATGAATATTTCCCCCATATTTTACAGATGATAAGGTCAAATGTAGGTAGTTGACTCTAAATAAGATCTAGACAAGGACTGTAGGGTGTACCTCACTGTGGAGACTGAGTTTACAGGTATGTTGCTAAGTGGAATGGTTGGGAATCATCTATTGCCAAATTAGCCATTGTATCATCTGGATAAATATTTAGTCAACTTTGCAGCAAATGGTGAAAACTGTTGCAATATTAAGACTGTAGTAGGATTCAAGCAACTATTGAATTGTGTCAGAGTTCATTGATTTTGATTTCATATTTTATGATCAATCAAAAGAAACAAGGTCACAATTTCTGGCTTCACAATTTTAGAAGTTTTCTTCAAATGCTGCCACAATTATTTTGACATGCTTACCACATACACACATGTGCATGCACACACACTCAGTCCAAAACCTCCTTCCCACTCATGTTACAAAAAGTACAGCTTAAAAACCAGTAGACATCGGAAAGACTCCATCATAGTGGTGAATCCAATATAAAAGCCTTTGCTTGTCTTCAGTCGTCCTTCAAAGTCTTTCTGATCATAGTCACACTGCTGCATAACTTTTCTCTTGCTTCCCCTAATTCATTTGAAATAAGAAGGTCAAAGGATCCATGCCATACTGCAACTGTAGTGAATGAAACCTATGTTTTAAATTGACCTCAGGACCCAGTGCATACCACTCCCAGTCTGTTATCAAAATGGGTTAATTCACCCCCACATTTCATGAATGAACTAGTGACTGCAATGAGTATCAGGTAATGCCCAGTTTTCTAAGGATGCTGCAGCTTCTCGACATGTATGAAATATTTTGCTGCAGAGATCTGTCTTTGAATTCTCTTTAATTTCCTATGTTCTAGTATGTATTGGTTGTGACTCTGTGTCTATATATTAAATAATAGATTTTATATTTCTTTTCTTGGAGAAAAATTTACCCAAAGGTGTGACTCATTGCTTGCCTATATGGCTCCCTACACTGGTTAGAACAGAATTCTATCTAAATAAGCTCTCAGAACTTGTAGAAATGTGCCAAAATATTAGCATGATCAAAACTTGGTTAAACAGTTGAACTTCTGAAACACAGCCAACTGCTAATTTGAATTTCTGAAAATCTTATCACTTTTCCTAAAATATTTTGAATTTACTTCTATTATATAGGGTACATGTTCATAGTGATCATTTTACGTGGACTCATTTTCAATATCCTCAGCAACTAACTGCTTAAAAGGGATATAGTAAAAACCCCTTCTTATTGTAATATTGATTGTATATTTTATTTTATGAATAGTGCATGCTCTTATTACTGTAAGTGGATTGGTGCTAATTCTGAATATATTTTTCTGACAAGACATAAGAGAATTAAAATTATGTCTGCATTCTGGATTTTGGACAACTTGATAGTGACTCAGTCCTGATAAGGTGGGACTAGACTTCTTCTCTAGTAGCCCCAGGCCATTTTCCTTGCAGTTCAATGAAAAGAATTTCCATTATGACTAACTATATATAATCTGAAGATCTTTTATCATATGGTACCCTGAAGCATTATTTTAAAATAGAAATGCACATAAGAAAGTCATTTATTTTCTTCCTATTGTGACATTTTCTTTTACTTGTGTGTATGCCACTCCAATACCATCAAGTTTTCCCACAATTCATTGTGTTGTCTGTAATTCTCCATTTCTACAGTGTTAACCTTTAAAGTTCAGTTGAGGCCAACTGGGGCCCCTGCAGAGTATGAGGTGTGACTGACAAATACAGTGACTGTTTAAAGTAGAACAAAAATATCACAGTAAAAGACACTTCATTAATCCCCCCAAAGGAGTCCTCCTGACTTTGAACACACTAATCCCATTATTCATGCCATTTTCTGAAGCACTTCTGGAAGTCATCTTTGGCAAGTGTCTTTAGTTGCACTGTTGTGGCTGCTTCAGTGTCCTGAGTATCCCTCATGGGTACTCATTCTGACATCGGGAAAGAGCCCGGGAAGTTGCAGGGTGAGAGATTCAGTAAATCAAGAGGATGAGGACAAACCATATGTTTTAAGAGCTTGTCTTTCTCTTGAATGGCACTTGACAGCAACATTCACCATATTTTCTAATACAGGTTCTGAAGACCCTCATGAAATAGCACTTCCAGAACTGCTTCAGAAAGTGGCAAGAAGGATGGGTTAAGTGTATTTGAAGCAAGAGGAACTATTTTGATGGGAAACTAATGGCAATATGTCTTTTACTGTAATAATTTCTAAAAACTAAACATTCACCATATATTTCAATCATACCTTGTACATCTGAGGGGGAAAATTGAACTTTGGGCTGGCTACTTCATACTCTTTGTTAGCACATCTCCCTTTTCTACTTTGATGAAGAGACTTAAAATACAACATTATTTCAAGAACTCTGCAGAGGTAATAGTTCCCCAAACTTTTCTATTGACCTAGCAAGTCCAAATTAATTATGCTGAGTGATTTATGATATATCAATATATTCCTTAGATGAAGCTCAATTTGTTCAGAGGATTTATTAAAATCCTTCAATTAATGGAAAATGATTGCTGAATTTTCAACATACGTAAATGGCAGAATTTTTTTGTTTTTTTCTACTTTAACTTAAGCTGAGATCCAGTTCTCTGTTTTGTAAGGAATATCAAGATATGATGTAATGAGTCAGATTAAAATATTCTCCTGATTAAAGATGGCCATCACTCTGAAATCTGGAAGATATTACTATAATTGTAGCATGTATAACATTCTGAGAGAAAATTTTAAAAATTGCAAAAACAAATCCATTGTCATACATATCCGTGATAAACACCCATTTTCTGAAATATGTAGATTTTTTTTTTGGTCCAGGTAGGCAGCAGCATAATTAACGCAGGTTCATAATTTTTCTTTGCTTATTGGTTGTCTGAAATTTCCTTTGTTGCTCCTTCTTTTTAACCTGAACAACTTCTCTTGCACTCACACCAAAGAAGTGTTCATTGGCTTCTACTGATGCTTATAGTAGAATATTTTTAGGAAACTTCCTTATATCCAAAGGCAAAGAAACCCATTCACCTCCAGATAGCTAGGAAGGAGGTGGAATTTCATGTTGATGTTCTCTTCAAGTTCAGGTAGGGATGAAACAGATTTCTTTATGAAAAGAACTTTGTGTTTCATCATCAAATAAGTGAAATCTACATAGTCCACATATACATATACACTGTGGCACTCATAAGTTATTTAAAATGACAATGGCTTGAAAAGCATATAATTCACACAGAACATTTTTATATTTGTTCTACCTGACCAGTTTAGTTCACCTTCCAGCAATTGATAGTGTTCTTTTAGTACATTAATCTGTTGAATAGCATGTGTTCGCTTACTTTCTCAATATTTTTGGACAGTTTGTCCTTACTTCAGAACTGCATAGTGTTTTTTAAAATAAAATATTGTCTTCACACTAGATTCACCCTTGAATTGCTTCCTGTAATATTCCGTCATCATGAATCGCATTAAAATGATAATAATATGATATATTAAAATGCCATTCAGTTACAAATAACTCCAATATACTACACCAAATACAATTTCATTTGTATTATAGCTTTATATAAAGGTTTAGTATAAAGGCTTACTCATCTATATTGTTTTTAACCTCCAATCCACCTGTCTGAAAATACCCCCAGAAAATAAATTTGAAATAAAATAAAAATAAATTTGAAATAAAATAAAAATAAATTTGAGATAAAATAAAAAATAAATTTGAATGAAAAAATAAATTTGAATTAAAAACAGATTTTGTTTTGTTTGTTTGTTTTCTTTTACCCCTGCCCCTCCTCTCTCCTTCCCTGGCTCGTCCCTCACAATTGGAAATTTCGCTTTATCTTTATCGTTTCTTTTTATTATGTTCTCAAGTAGATACAGTGATACAGTTTAAGAAAACATGGTTTCTTCTGTTCATCCGAGTTCGGCCATTTGGATTTCCTTTGCTAAAAGAATCAAGAGAATCACAGCTATCACTGTGGTGTCCCTTGGTGTCAGGGTGTAGCATTTAACTAATAAACCCACTCAGTGGAATTCTTGTTTGGTTCACTCACTAAAAACTAAAATCTTAGCATAGCTTCTAGGACTGGGTAACATTGATTATAACTAACATTCATTAAAAAAGAAAAATGAATTGCTTTCTGGACCATTAAGCACTATCTATATTTGCTAGGTACAATCCATTGGAACACACGTTTATTTTCTTAGAGGGATTTCTTAAATGGCCAGTGTTAAGTATGCTCTATGCCTCTTTGGGATGCTATTCTAAAAGCTTATCAAATCTGTGAGAGTGAGATTGTCAAGGACCCTCAGATGTATTAGCCTTTCAATTTTAAGTATGTAGAGATTAGAGATATGGTAAATAAGGTCTGCAGTGTAAGTTGCTTGTTTTTATACATAGCATTTCATTGGAGATCAGCAATAATTATTCATTTACTTATTACTGATGGCTACTTTTCAGCTTCACTAATATTGGTAAGTGGTTATTTCAGAGACTGTGAATGGTCTGTGTAGTGTAAAATACTTACTGTCTGTCCCTTTTAGGGAAACAGTTGCTATCTCCTGGTATAGATTCTACTGATTTAACTAAAAATTAAATGATTTCTTCAACAAATGTTAGCAAGCATTTAATAAGGGAAATATTTTTCTAGTAGAGCTGAATGTCTAGATGAGACTCCAAAAACATAGAAAGTATTAATTTAGATTACTTATTCTTTAAAAGAATCCTTAAATATGTCAGTGATTCTCCTTAATAAGACTTCTGAGAACTTTTCCAATTCATTTCACAGATAAAGTTGCATTTTGGCACAGATATTATGAAAAACTTGACTGTCTTTTGGGGGTAAACAGAAGAATAAAAATAGGAACTTCTCTCCATCTTGAAAAAGAGAACAGAACAAATCCACTTTTGATGAGACATCAAGTACAAAATCCACACTTTGTTCCATGAAACAAAGATTAATCTGAGGTTAATCATTATCGTGATTAACATTATTATCTCAAATGAGGAAAAGTCACACACTCACTTACAAAGCTTCTGTCATTAAACCTGAGGGATGTAAGAGGTAGGATGTACATGGATTGTTATTTTATGAACAACCAAATTATCTGTTCAGTCCAATGCAAGCTGAATGATGGGAATATTTCCAGGTTTATTGTTGGTTCTGTTCTTCACTCTACAGTGTGAATGTTTACTATTCTAAGGGGGTGCATAATAATAAGGTAGGTCATCTATCACATAAGCAATATCTGTCTGGAGTGTATTGTTCATTAGTAAGGCAATAAAAAAAGCAAACATAGAGGGTCTGTGTTAAGAAAATATTAATGGATGTGCAGGCAAGTTCATGGACTACTTCTTTCTCTTGCAAACTAAAACCACTTGCAGAAAAGTGAGCTATTCAGTTAAATCTATCCCTGCCAGAGAAAACATGAAGATGAGATGTAGTGCTTGGGGAAAAAACCATTAATCAATATTGTCATAACATATCCCTTGACTCCATTGCTTCATTTCAGAAGGTTACATAAAGAATAATTACCACGAGCGATGAAGGTTTCAAGATTCTTATAGAATAAAGATATGTTAACATTTGACCTGAAATAAATAGAAAAAGCATTTTGAAATGTTTAGGTATAATGTTCAAAATCAGGGAAGCATCCCCCAAGCTCATTAAGGCATTTTCAGCCACATAAACTAAAATAAATTCAGCAAAACAAACTAGCATTCATGAACCCTGGCACTAACTCAGTAAAGTTTCTACCAACAGAAACATCACTCTGTAGTTTTAAGACATCAGATTTTACAAATCAGTGAGACTACACAGATTTGCTTGAGTTAGAGACTCAGGACTGGACAATACAGTTACCCCATACTTACATGCATCCTCAAAGGATGAGAAGTCCTGTCTCATACTTTAATTTTGAGCAATAAAGACAACCATTTACCTTACTGTAGCCCTTTGAAGCATTTAGCTTGGTCTAGGAGCCCCTCTGCCTGCACCAACAACCAATTAACTCAGATTGAAGATATAAACGAGCAGAAGGCAGTTTCCTACCACCTGTGGGATACAGAGCAAGGGTAAAAAAAGAGGACCTTAATCATATTTCCAAATATTTAAATGATGAACAAAGCTAAAAGTGATTAAATAAAATATTTTCTATTTACCTATCTTAAGAAACACTGCTTCTTTAGGACCTGGGAAGTCAAGTTTCAATTTAGAATTTTCAGACTCTTTGGTGTATTTTGCTGGCACCTGAGCCTATTTCTAAAGTCTGGTAATGAGCTACCTCCTATTTCTTTTGCTATTCCTGGTTCTGAGGCGATCTGTGAAGGGACTGGCAGGGCATGCACGGAGATGTCCACATACGAGGCAGAATTCTTCCACATGCCTCAACTCCACCACCCTACCAAATAAGTACCTTTGTCTAGACCTTGGATGTAGGACAATACATATAGTTGATAGCCTCTGGAGGAATGGCCTGGAAGCAGGCTGAAGCTCGTTGACCAGGAAATTCCAGGATTCTAGGTGTCTGAAACATAATCTAGAAGGCAGGCATAGTTTCTAGTAGATCCTGCCTCCTTACTCCTTCCTTGTGGTATGGAGAGATATATGCACAGCCAAGCAACAGCATTGGGTCCTCCTCAGTATAAACTTTGCACAAGGTCCACCTTCTCTTTTCCAAATCTAAGAGTAGTGCTACTCTTGCCATCCTGCTGTAGAAATGCTTCCTTCCACAGTGTTCCATCACTCATTTTCTATTGCATTTATGTATAATTTAGAACATATTTAACTCTCAGCTAGATGGGCAAAGAGATCATTGCAACTTGATGCTATTGAACAGCAATTAATGATAATTTAGGTCAAAGCTATAGGATCAAATCAAATGACCTTCATCTTTTGCAATTACTATTTGTGAAGGACTTACTGAATTTCTCCTGGATTACCTCTATGGGGCATCCAGATTAGAGTCACTCTCGTATTTTGGAAGATGTTCTATATATGTGATATGTCTGGTGCAAATTTAGCCTTGTTTAGACTCTGTTCATATCGGTGTCCATATAGCAGATTGTTTCCTTTAAAGTGAACCTCCCCTATAGATGTCCTTCTACAGAGAGAAGCTCTGTGGCATTTATTCTTGGCTGTCTTCACTTTCAATGATCCTGTCAGCATTTTCTGAGAAAATTCTTCAGCTGTTCATAGGCTAATGAAGTCACACTAATGGTATAGAAGTGATGTTTGAGGGAAAAAAAGTGTTAATTTAAACACACTCTTTAAGTTTCACAATTTCACAATTTCATGCTGACCTCAGTATGCTGGGGACGAATGCTATTTCCTTCTGAACTGGGGTCTCAAAAAGAGATAATCATTTGTAGAAAGCATGTTTTGTTTTATAATCCTGAGTCATAGGTGGAATGGGGGTGAGTAGATAAGGAGTTATTTCAGGGTTCCACTTCCACAAGTGAGGTTCCAGTCAAACATAAGGTTCCAAGACTTTCATGCAAACACAGTCTTCCAGCTGGTTGCTTAGTGTAGACATTTCTCTTTGCCATCATATCATCATCTCAACTCTCTGAAATAATTCTAATGATACTCACAGATCCATTGACTTTCTAAGTTGACATTTCTAGCCAAGCAGGGTTAAAAAGCAAAGAAGTTTATGAAGGATGGATGACAAAGTAAGTAACCTCAGTGTAAGCAAGTCAGATTTTGCCCACGTTCACATGTGAAGTGTCGTGATGATAGCACATTTTGTTAATATCATCCAAAAGAGGAGGATTATTTCCAAAAATTAAACCCATTTATTTTTGGTTATAAACTTATTTTTATAGCTGGTATTTACCGATCGAGACAGATGGCTAAGTACATCTGCTTACTCAGATTCATTGAAAATCTTCTCTACTCAGAGCAGTCTTTCCTTTTGCATCAGTGTATACCAAATACAATTTGTCAGACTGGGTGGACTGACACATTTTTCATTTCCAACATATTCAGATAAAGTTGTAAATGGTTTCCTGCTGGTAAATGAGTCATTATGAAATGAAATCTCAAATTTTTCCATTCATAGGATTGGACTGCTCCTCATACTTATTTTTTAAAGCCATATTCTCTCTCAGGAATCTTGAGAGTAAGAACCATAACAGTTACAGTTTATTAAGTGCACCTTAGTTTGTCATAAGTGCACATCTCATTTAATCCATTTGGTAAAACTTAACCAGATATTGTCACCATCTTCATTTAACAGACAGAGAAACAGAAGGTCAGGAAGTTTTGGTGACTTGACTAAAATAACACTGCTTAAAATAATGTATAGAGCTGAGATTTGAACCTAAGTCTTTGATGACTCTAAAAATCATGCTTAAACTACTACATGAGGTACTTTCGTATAAAGCATATCAGAACATTTTTGGTCACTTTCACAAAATACCCCAGGATAGGTATTTTATAAGGAAAGGAATTTACTTGTGTCACAGTTTTAGAAGTTCAGTGACATGACAACCACCGTACTTTGGCCCTGGTGAGGCCCCTCTGGCTATACACAGTATGGTGGGTGGAAAACCATAGAAAGGGAGGGACTAGTCTTGCTTGTTTTATAACCATTCACTCTCACAAAAGGTAACTGGGGACCCAGGAGGACTACTTACTTTCTTCCAAGGGCAGTGCCTCTAGTAACCTCCCACTAAGATCCACCTCTTCAAAGTCTCAGCTCTTCAACTCTAAGTCTTCAACACAGGAGCCCCTGGGGAACAAGCTCAAGCCATATCCAACTTAACATAGACCCAAATCTTTGGCTTCAGAACACATGGTTTCTCTTCTGGGACTATGTAGCGGTATTTCTTCTGCATCCCCAGGTGCCAATCATGGGGTTATTCATGGGGTTATAGCATCAAAACCCTGTGTTCTTTCCTAGGAATTGCATAGAACTGCTTGTGGAAGCAACTGTGGTTTACAGTATAATCTCTTTGTTGTCTTCTGTAATTACCAAACAGTGGCATAAATCTATGAATATTCCTCTAAAACAGAATTGATTATCAAAGCCTGCTACATAAAGTCTTAATTTGTAGTGTTGTGACACTTACCTCTCTCTCTAACAATTTCTAACCTCATGTGGCTGAGAAACTTCTCAATAATTCACATAATTAGTACAACATGCAAAATTAAGTTTGGGCATATTTGCAAATAGGATACACAATATCAACTATTAATTTGGTCTCCTTGAGTTGACCATTGAAGAGTTTCATAGAATTATTGTTGCATGAATTTGTTGGCATTGACTATGATGACAAAATTATCATATCTAATTTAAGATAAACTTTGGTGAACTAAAAATCCAAGGACAATTATTTTGTATGGGTATATCTACCTGTCTAAAATTGAGTTTGATGTTTGTCTAGTTCTTAGAATCACTAAGAATAAAGGCACATAATATTTCAACAAGTAAAAGAACATTCTGTTCTTTTGACTATATGAGCACCTTATAAGAAATGACTTTTATGTATACATTATAAAACTGGTGAATAAATGTGTAAAATCCCAAATAACAATATTATCCCCCTCCCACACACAAAACATTGTCACTTAAGAAATTTATAGACAAGGCCTTATTTTTCTTCAAATACAAAGAAAATTTGAGACAATTATACACCTGGTTCCTATTTATTTTCTTATAAAAACTCCAAATTACATACATTTTAATCAGCCACTCTACACTACTCAAAACTAATCTCCCATTGTATAATATTGAGCCCAAGTTGAACAGTAAGTATTTGTCCCCCAAAGTTAATCTTTTGTCAGAAATTAGCTCTTCATATGGCCATTTTTTCCATTGAGGTCAGTGATACTGTATTTATTTACAAAGATTAACATTTAATTGTGATATTACTTGAGTAGTTCAGAGAAAAAAAATCACTGATACATGGACTAATGTAGAAAAACAGGGCAATTTCTCTTGAATAATTTTTATAACCCATCTTCTGTACTGTTGTGTGCATTGCACACACTGTATGTGGATGTGTCATTCTTCTCTCTGAAATATTAGAGATTCATCATTAGCATCTGAATTAAAACTTTCCATTTCTCTCATCCAGGAGGAGCTTCCACAAGGTACCCTACTTAATATTAGTCTCAGGTATATGACCAAATCATCTGTTATTCAGTTATAGAAACAGGGTTATGGGCCACTGTGTTTGCTTAGATGTTGGAGAACCCTTGGTTGTCTTATTTTCATATAACTATACACATTATATTCAGTTCTTTCCTATGTATATTGTCGGCATGGGCAACCCTCATTCCACTTGCAGATTTTTTAATCATTTATTTTAAACTCTTGAATAGTGACTACACAGTACCAGCTTCCTTGGATCAGCACTTTCACAACAGGAACCGAGAGGCCAATGTAGCTTCAGACTCAGAAATGACCCTACCCACATCAGGGCTACCAGTTCTTCGCTAAAATGGAACTGATTTTGAAAGAGCCTTCCAGAAAACTCTGTCCTCACTGTAGTTGAAATGTCATGACATTTAATTTTTAAGACAGTTGCTTATTTCCTTACCAGAATTTGAAAAACATAAAGTAAAATTGACAGAATAAAAGAAAAAAACCCCAGTATATATAAGCATCATTTTCTTTCAACAAAGACTTCACTCTGCTGATCAATGAATTTCAAAGGCTCAAATGATGAACAAGGAGGAAATTAATGTTCTTATTATATACATCTATTACCATGAGGATTGTGGAAAGGAGACATGTTTTGTATATTAAAATGAACCTCTTAATGCTTTGCAAAGGACATGGTTATTTCCTTCCTGGGAGTGGACATTGGGGGGGAGTGGATTTCTGCCAGGATAAATCCTGTCTAACCAGTTCAGGAGAATTGAGTCTGAATAAGGCATTCTGCTGTAATTGAGGATGCCAGCTTCTGACTGGGTAACTTCCCATTTGGCAAGTACAAAATGTGTTGATTTATACAGTTGATATTACAGATCACGGACAGGAAAACTAAAAACCACACTAGCTGCTGAGCTCAAGATCCTGTCTCACTCACAGTATCACCACATATTTTCTAAGAATTTCCCCATCAGTATTCTGGAATTGTAAGATTAGAAACTGTAGTTCTCTCATGTGGTTTAGTAGCTCAGCTCAAGGCTGAACAGTATCTTCAGAGTGACATCAAAGAATCAGAGGACACAAATCAAAGGTGGATGTTATCTATGCACATGCCATTGTCTCTTAATTTAAGATTCAATGCAATTATTTTGGCTAATTGGGTTATTAAAGGTATAACTACATGCATTAAAATAAGTTTATTACATTTTTAAGTGTATCATATTTGGTATAAGCCTGGTTCTTCAGTTTTCTACTTTAGATATATTTTATACATGTGTTCAAAGTAAACTTCACTTAATCTTGATTCATTCTCTTGATCAATCATCTTTCCGTCTTCTGTTATCAAAAGGAAACAATAATTTGACATACGTTTCTTATGTTGTAGTCAAGGTTTGCAAAGAAATGGATTTAATACAGGACACAATTTATAGGATTATTTTATAATATTTACCCAAAAAGTCAAATGCAGAGGAGTGAAAGAGATATGTCCACACACTAGAAACCTGAATAATCCAGCCAAAGGTCTGGATCCCACAGCAATGTCCCTCACAAGTCCAGCTGAAGGCCTAGAGCCCAAGGCAATGTCCTCCATGAGTCCAGCCAGAGACCTAGAGTCCATGGCAATGTCTTATGCAAGTCCATATTGAGCATCCACACCAGGAAGGCTCAAAAGCCAGTCATAGCAGCTAGGAAGCCTGTGGTGATGGGTTGAAGAATTTGTACCACAAGGCTGAGGGATCTTCACTGGAGCCAGGAAGCAATGTTCAAAGTGAAGATCAGAGCTTCACTGATGAGAATAACAGCCATTCCCAGTGACAGCAGGGACCTCAGCTCCTTCAATGAGGAGAACAACCTAGTTTGAATCAGGAAAACCATCTGCAGCAAGCTTCTCCAACAAAATCAACAGCCCATGATCTCCCCCTCCAGTTCTCTTTTTATGCCATTGACAACAATCCTCAGGTGGGTCTTGTACACCCAGAACCATGCTGACTCAGTTCAGCTGGGCATTCCAAGTTGACCATTAGTTAACCCACCACACCCTACTATCTATGTCACAAACATCAAGAACAAGTAAAATTTCCAGATAATCATGTCTCAGGAACATGAGGAACTGTCCTCAGGATAACTTTCATAACAAAATGGTTTGCAGGTAGGCTACTCTAGATGGTAAACACTACGATGTTCATCAGCTGGTATAGAATTCATTCATTCATTCATTTGTACAATTATGAGCTTATTGAATTATTTTTTAACCAATATATTTGGAAAACCCTTTTATGTGGAAGAGTTAGTAAAAAAAAAGTGTAAGTTTCTTCAAAAGAGATGAATTCCTATTTCTAGTTTTAGTAAACAAGCTTAAACATTTACTTTATTTACTTTTTCAGTACTGTCTTGAACAATGCAGTCCATTTTCATACACACACACACACACACACTTATACACATCAATTATTTATCTGAGTCACTGGAGAGAACTTTGATAGAGAAAATATCAAAAGGGGCAAATCAAAATTTGTTCACTCTTTGTCTATTTTGGTGCCAAGTTTGCCTTCCAAATTATGTTAATGCTAAAATGAATGTCCATTCTCTACATGAGATAGGAAAGGCTGGGTGGAGGAAGAAGTGGAGGAAGTGGCCTCCATACATCAGAGTAGTGGGCAGAAGGTAAAGCAGTATTTTAGGATGTACTCAGCTTTACCTACAGAAAAGAATAAAAAGATAAATAAAATAAAAAGATAAATAAAAATGTACAGAAACAAGGGTTCATTGATGAGCTTCTTTAATAACATGTTTGTGTATATTTATCCAGTGATACCTCAGTTGTCCAACAGCTCCAAGTTCCCACATTCCAGTACTTCAACAACAACGTTTGAGAAAAATCTGCTCAGTGTTCCTACCTTTGCTAGATAGTCGAATCGCAAATCTGACTTAAAAAATCCTGCATGGAGACCAAGTCTTTTCTTATGTCTGGCATTCGGATGCAGAGTGGGGATGCTTCAATCTAAGTGTGTCTCTTGCCCAGACAAAATATAGTGCTTGTGTTAGGGCGTTAAAATGTTCATCATTGTGCCTTCTTTTTGCACTTTATTTGTGTATAATAGCAAAAGCACGGCTCCAAAGAAAGTTAGTGATACCAGCAGTAAAGCTAAGAAGAAAACTGAGAACCACGATAGAAAGAAAAAAAATCATTGTGAAATTTGGTAAAGTCCAGGAAAACTGAATACACAAGTGTAATTTGGGGGCCTCAGAACCAATTATTTGGTTTTCTCTTATTTCTTATGGGAAAAGTATGTTCAGGTCTTGAACTATTTGGTGTTTGAACACGAATTTGGGATGAACTGAGTTTGACAACCAAGGTATCACTATATATATATATATATATATATATATATATATATATATAATCTTTATGTTTTTATAAAAATGTGTTTTCTTACAAAATTATTTTTCAAATACATTATTGACAAAGAATATGCATTGCAAAGACTTACAATACTGTTACATATTTCATTCTCACATAAGCACATGAAAAATGACCCTCTGCCTGAGGTGTGTTCCTTGAGGAAATGATATCATCATACATAAACACTCATGGCTATTTAGGAACCAAAACATTTCTGGCTCATTCAGCAGCTTGACTCAGCAATGACCCAGGGAATAAAATCCATTATGTTGCTGTTTCATTTTCTGACCAGGTAATAGACTCTGGAAAAGTAAGGTGTGGTTGTTAAAACAAAAGTACAACTGGCTGAGTGATCTAGGAAATTCATGTGAGAAACTCTGTGAAGGGGGAAAAAGAATGAAATCTCAGCAGTGCTTAAGCTCGATTCCAGCAAAGAAAGCCACAAGGAATGTTGCATATTTGTTAAACTCCTTCAGCTTAAAAATTCCTTTTCAAGCAAGGTGCTTCTTCAATAATCAAAAGTGAGGACAGAAAAAATATCTACTGTAACTGACTTTTGGACAGTGCAGATAATTTCTTGAGGAAAACACCATTTTATTTCTACTTTTCCAGAATAAGTTAAGAACATGTTTATTTTGGCATTTTTTGGCCTTTGTATGATTTTTAGTATCCACAGTTTGGGAGGATTACATTAAAGCACGTGACCAAAATGAAGGCTGGAAGTAAGTTGCTTCCAATGCCTTAGAATCTTATAGTTATGGCTTCAAATAGGAGAAGTAAGGTGAGTCTATAAAACACTTTGTTTTAAGGATTTATTACATCATACTGAGTATGACTTAGGAGATACTATATTTCTGCATCATACTTTAGGCATATAACTTGATACTTGTTCCTTAAACATATCACATGTCAACATCTGTCAAACTATAGAAGGGTTGTATATATTAGAACTTTGGTACTGGAAGGGAAACAAGAATCCAACTCCCTCACTTTAGGAAAAAGACAAAGCATATAATTGAGTAAAAGATTTCCTTATAGATACATAAAAAATGTAACAGCACTGCTTGCTAAACTCAGTTATCCTGCTTTTAGCCATATATATGTTTATTTTTCTGATTTTGAGCAAAAACTCCTGTATGATCACACACTCAGACACACACTTATTTAAAACATAACATTTACAAACAAATTATGGAGTTGATTATTTTGTTTTAGAATGCTGAGCAAAAGCAGCTCTGAACTGCTTACAGTAACTGAGAAAATAAAATATAAAATGTACTGGAAAACAAAAAGATGCTATGTAAAAGTCAATTCTTCCTCTTTGGGGCAGAGAAGAGAGAATCCTAAGCAATTTTCTAAAACATGAATATAGCTCCTATGGCTACAAAGAATATCTCTTTAATAAGACAAATAAAGAATGGAAAATGTTTGACATGACAGCTGTCTCTTTAGTAAAGCTGGTGTGCTCCCTGAGATAACCATAATTCTAAATCTCAGAATATGCACCTATCTTGCAAAATAACTGTTTGTCTAGTGTCAAGAAAGAGAAGGAAAAACCTATTTTTACATGTATTTATTTATTTATTTGATTCTCTATAAACTCAAGAAGACAATAAAGTACTTTCACTCTGAAGGCCCAGATAATGCCTGTAAAATTAATCAAATCTATGTTTTTGGAGCCCTAAGGAGGGACAACAAGAAGTCAGTCTTTACTTATTTGGACAAGGTTTATGATTATTTGAATTTTCATATTTGTAATCATATCATTCTCACTACTCTTCTGTTGCAGTCATATTGCATGGTTTAAAATAGGATAAAAAGTGAAACAGCTTAGCACATTGCCAAATGGGACATCTAAGATGAGACTTTGTTTCTCGTGGGGAAGAGGAGACAGGGTGTGCGCGCGTGCGTGTATGTGCGCATGCGTGCTCATGCATGTATATGCACATGCACGAGAGGGAGTTGGAGATAGAAAGATAAAATCATAGACATAGAGAGAGGCTGGGACATATGAAGAAGAATGGTTTACTCAAGCATGAGTGAGACATGCTTCCATGGCCATCCCACTTGACTTGTACCAGAAGGTGTAGAATACAGACCGTTAGGTGCTAATTGACTTTGCAGTTATTTGGCTTGATGTGCAACCTGCCCAGTTTTCTTTTGAAAAATGATCTGTTTGAAATCTCTCCTGAGGACATTAGCTGATTTTCTATTTCACTATGTTTCTAAAAGATGGAAAAGATCAAAATCCAACGTGTAAAGGCAGCAGCTGGCAGAATGTTATCATTCTTAATTGTGGCTGGTCAGTAGAGATAGAGTAGAAATCATCAAGGTTTTCATGGGAAAGAGCTTTTTAAGTCAATTACACTGAACTATAGGATTTTGAGAATAAAATAGATTTATCTTTCCCATACAGCTAAAGTTACAGCCTGTAGATCACAAGACTAGTATTTTTTAAAGAGTTTTATTAGTATATGCATGCAATACTTTATTATTTCATTCATATCCAGAATTGGTCCACATACACAACACATCTGGGTAATTCCCTTCCCTTTCCTCTTCCCCTCTCCTCCCCTCATTTTCCCCTACCCTCAGACCCCCTTCCCGTCTCCATGGTCTATTTAAAAATTATTGTAAATATAGGAAATTGGATATCACTGAGGGAGAGAGACAGACAGACAGACTGACTCATCAGGGCAATGCCCTAGCAGATATATTTATTCTTCCATGTTCTTTGGTACTGGGAATAGAACTTGGGACCTTGAGTTTGTGAGGCAGGCAGCGGCACCACTGAGCTAAATCCCCTGTCCTCTTCTATGTTCTTAAAAAATGGAAGGCTATGTGGGGAAGGAATGATGGAGGTATACAGGCAGGAAAGGTAAGCAGAAGCAATTTTTCCTTATCTCCTGCTGACTAAATTTTGCTCAGAGGAACATTGCACCTCAATAGAATTTATACTCTTTAGTCATGGTTTCCTACTAAGGAATATATATGTTATTTTTTAAAACTCCCAAAATTTAATTTAAAAACTTTCAGGCATGGTGGCTCATGCCTGTAATCTCAGCACTCAGAAGGCTGAGCTGGGAGGATCACTGTGAGTTCAAGGCCAGCCTGAAATATATAGGGATATCCTGTCTCAACGGAAGGAAGGAAGGAAGAAGGGAAGGAAAGAAGGAAGGAAAAGACAAAGAAAAAGAAAGAAAAAGAAACAAAGAAAGAAAGAAAGAAAAAGAAAGAGAAAGAGAAAAAGCAAGCAAACAAGCTCTTAGTTCACTTGTTCTTTAGGTGACAAGTTTCTGAACTTTATAGACACACAAGGATATGGAGGTAGAAAAAAACTGCTGCACTTTGAGGGCTGAGGTAATGGGGTGGTAGGAAGGAAGGAGTGGGGCAGTGTGTGAGATAGGAAAGCAAAGTCGCGAAACTAAGCTACACCCTTTATTGTTTAAGGCTGGATTTCAAACCATGACTTAAAATTGTGCTCCAGAGACTTTTGTTTCTTTAGAGAGATGAAGACAGACAACGTACACAGTGCTAGAGGTACCTTTAGTGGCTGCTTTCCAAACTTCTCTGTAAATGGAGAGTCAGTACATGGGTTCTGCAAATGAACTCTACCACCTCCTCCTCCTCCTTATTTCTAAAGAGGACTGACTACTAGAAAATCTAATCAGTGCCCTTAGGGTTTTTGTCATTACAAATGCTTTTCTGAAAAAAAATGATGTAATGCCATTGAAATACACTAAGGATGCTGGCATATTAAAATTTAGAAGCAATTAGGCTGAAAATGACCGATCATTATCATTAAAAGAAATCTCTTCACTGTTTATAGTGTGTCAGTGAGTGGTAACACAAAGTGTTTACATAAGTTTAAGTAGGATGGATGAAGCTGACTTTATGCATTTTTCTCCTCCTTTTCAGTGATTGGTTCAAATATTTAGTGAGTATTTAGAATGTGTCAGATACTCTGATAGCTTTGGGAACAGAACACGTAATAAAAAGATTTTGTCCCAGAGTATGATTTAAATAAACAGTGAGCTAAATAGACATTAAAGAGTTTATAGTGCTACAGAACACGTGGAGTTTAAAATCCAGGCATAGGTAAGGAAAAAGATGTGGAGAATTATCAGCCAAAAATAGAACCTTTAGAGTATGACTTTATAATGAAAGATTTACATAATGAAGAAAAGAAAGAGATGTTCTCATTCTTGAGTACATAGAAAAATTTAACATTTGGATTTTACCTTGAAGAAACCATTGAAAGATTAAATTGTGAGAAAAGGAATGATCAAATTCACACTTTAGGTAAAGTTAATGTGCAGAATGAACTGAATGGAAGTAAAATATCTGTCTGAGAACCAGTATATCTCAATGGTTAAGATCAGAGACTCCTGGGGTATATTACTTGTATTTAATTCTGACTGTTTGTGAAATCTTTCGGAAAGTTCTCTCCATATTCTGGTCCTTTCTTCTGTAACAATATGAATATTTATGCTATATATTTGTTATGAGAATTCAAAGAGTTAATTTATACACAAGTGCTTAAAACTGTGCCTGGCATATACAGAAGATGCACACTAAGAGGTAGCCCTTAGAAATGAGAAGGATGTAGATTAAAGCAGTGTAGTGAAGACAGAGAATGAAGTGATTTTGAGAAATATTTAAGGGGTAGAGTCTCTAAGCCTTGATAACTTATTGCATCTAAAGAACTATAGAAAAAGAGGAGGCTTGAATAAACTCCACATTTCTAAACTTTTGGCCTGATAGATATTCCTTCTCTGTCTACTGCAATAAGGAATACACAAAGAAATTCAATCTAAAGGAAGATGATTAATATAGTTTCAGACATTGATTTAGAGATATCTTGGGACTTCTAAGTGGTAAGATCCAGCAGGCTATTGAATATTATATTTGGAATCATGGGAAGAGAAGCTTGCCAGAACATGTAGGTTTAAGAGGTCTTTAGCATATTAATGATAGGTAAAGCCATGGGAGCATACAAGGTCATCCCAGGGAGTGAATCAAATGAGAAGGCCAAACAAAGCACACTGGGGAACATTAAAGATGAGGGTAGAATTGTAAAGTCCACAATAGAAACTGAGAATGAAAACAGAAAGGAGATTCCAGCATTTGGCTGTAATGGAATAACTGTACTACATGAATCCACCCATTGTAAACAACCATAAAATCAGACAAAATATATGAAATTACTGTTTTTGGGTGTTGGATACTTCAGTACATTTCTGTGATCCCGAGAAGGGAAATGATGACTACCACGATGGTTCCAGTTTCCCTCCTGAAGGCATTTTCTCCATTGCAGGGCAGGAAGGAGAAGCCCAATCAGAAAACAACTAGGCTTGCTGTGTTAAAGAGAGAAGGAGTTCAGAGATACTGAGGCAGCTGGGATTGGGAAGCAGAGCAGTAGAAACCCAGGGCCTTCTAGGGAAGGGTCTTCTACAATATACATAGGGAGCCTATTAAGTATTTTGTTGAATAGCAAGTTATGTAAAAGAAGATATTCAAGAGAATGGCAAAGAAATGTTCCTGGGGAGCAATAAACTATAGTAATCAGAGCTTGGATACAACAATGAAATCTTTGATTTCCTACCAGTAAGAGGGTTTTCCCCTCTTGTTGAATCCCATAAACATTCAGTAGACTTTTCAGGAAGTCCATCCTTTGGATAAAGGAACATGTAGATACCCTCTCACAAAATTTAACAAGAACCCTTAAAATGTTCAAATTATAAGCATTTAAATTAGCTTCTCACTAGGCCATAACACAGTAAGGGGCAAATGAAAATCATAACCAAAAGCTTGACATCATATGCCTAGCATGTATCATTGGTAATATTTCCCAAATTTATTGAAAACTATAAGTTAATCAAAAATCATTATACTTACAAAGCAAGTCATTGTGATCTTTATGAAAGGAAAATTCAGCAAGTATAAACAAACTCTGAAATTAGACAGTAGAAATAGGAAACAAGAGTTCTAAAAGAACAATTATAAATATTCTAAAGAATATAAATTAAAATATGAAGATAATGAAATAAAAATAAAAGTCTCAAAATTAAACTGGAAATTTAAAAATATTATAAATTTAGAATTATAATGTATAATATCAGAGTGAAAAACCTACTATGTAGGTAACTCTTGGTTACATACTGTTGAATAAAAGATAAGTGAGATTGATTCTTTAAAAAATTAAATTTGGCATTAAATCATACATTCAGTAATTTCACTTTTGGATATAAACCCAAAAGAAATGAAAGCAGAGAATTGAATAGATATTTAAAAACCTATGTCTATTGGGGCATTATTCACAATAGCCAAATGGTGGAAGAAAACTAAGTGTTAATCAGTGAGTGAACAGATAAACAAAACATGATATATACATACCATGGAATATTATTCTGTGTTAAAAAAGAAAATTCTGACATATATACATCATGGATGCACCTTGAACATATTATGCTAAGTGAAATAAGATGATCAAAAAGGCAAACGCTTTATGTTTCCATTTACACGAGATACCTATCTTAACTATTTGTCAAATTCATAAAGACAGAAGGTAGATACACTGTTGCCAGAGTCTGGTCAGAAGGCATAATTGGGCCTTCAATTGTGAGTGGTAAAAGATTCTAAAGGTGGGCGGTGACAAAGCATTGCCAACATGCTTAATGTCACATTACTTCACACTTAAAATGGTTCAAATGATAAATTTTATGTCATATATATAGAAAATATTCTAAGTGGATAGTGCCCTTGTATTTAGACTGTAATTTTTCTTATTTTCTAAACTTTCTTGAGAAATAAAATAAAGTAAAATACTGAACCCTTAATGATCTTTATTACACTTATAAAACATATAGGGTATAAGTTTTACCCTCTACACATGTGTATGAATTTCAGGGAAAGATTTGTTCTGCAAAATAAAGCCAAAGCTTTCAGTCAAATGTGATAGAATTAGATAAAAGAGTGACTAGATTTTATAATTCTGTAAGTACTGCAGAGATTTGGTTTGTTTCTGCTTTGTTTAGTTTTTGAATAATAAAACTGCCTAAACTTTTTTTTTTTAAACAATCAGTAAACCTGACATAATAAAGATTCTCCAGAATGAAGCAAAAAGAGGAAAAAAAAAACAAAACAGGGCAAAACCAACCTGAATCATGGCTCAGTGACCCATGGAACAATACAAAAGAAAAAAAAATCCAATGTGCATGCAATTACGGTTTAAGAGAAAAAAGAGAGATTAAGTCAGAAAATGTATTTGAAAAAATAGCAAATGATAAAAGTGCAAATTTTGCTAAAAAGTATAAGCTAGCTGATTCAGGATAGCTAAATAAATTCCAAATAGGATACACAGAAAGAAAACCAGAGCAAAGCTTATCACAATAAAATTGCTTCAAAAATAATGATTTTTTGATAAAGTTGGAGGGATGAAAATGACCCATTATATACAGAAGCATGATCACAAGAAAGACTACTAACTTATCAATAGAAACAATGAACACCAGGAGATACGATTAATCAAGTATTGGAAGAATATTTAAAAACACACACACATAAAAGAACATATCAACCTAAAATCAGAAATCTAGTAAAAATGACTGTTCAAAATGAAGGCAAAGATGTTCTATGCCAGAAAGTTGACAGAATTAGTTAACGGCAGAAATGTATTAAAATGCTTAACATGAATTAAACTTCAGTGAATTTCTTCAGTGTTCAGGAAAAATGATAATCTATAAAAGTCATATCTAGGCAAAAACATGAGAACTGACAGGTAGGCTCAAGCAGGAGTGCAGTTTCTAGACTCTCTGCCCTTTCGTGGTGACCACACTACTGCCAGCTATGAAGTTTCAGCAACACTGATCATTGAGTGAGGATACGCCCTTCCCCACAAATAACTCATCTAGTTAACATATAATTTTGTAATCAATTTAATCATGATGGCATCTAGAATTACTTACACTTCCAACAGGATTTAGTTATCCTGTTATATGATCTTGTAGCACCCTATACTTTCCTGTCTTCTTAGTTATCTGAGTTTGTAATTACACAGTTTTACAAAGATATGCTTGAGACAGCTCTGCCTCCTTCCACTAAAAATCATACTCTTTGTACTTCTATTCATTTCAGTTTTATGTCCAAGGTTGATGTAGTTGGTGCTCAATATTTGTGGAGTAAGTTCATGAATAAAAATTAAAAGTTGTTACAAAAATCAGTGTTGGAGTGTGAAGGATTAAAGTTAATGAAGGTGTTTCAGGTTAACCATCTCAAAATGCTGTGATGAAAGTGAATATCTGAGAAGGGAGGAACTTACTGAAATATCAAGGAAGTTACTTGGCTTGGAGATTACAGTTGTATAAGTAATGAATATATGAATAGTATATGAATTAGTATATAAATAAGTTCCATAGGATTAGAAGGTTCTTAGCTAGAAAAGCAAGATATATGACAAATGCATAAAGTAACAAATAAATAGAAGCATAACTCTTACAAGCAGGAGGAGAGAATATCTTTATAGATAAGTAGCTATGATTTAAAGAAATAATTGGTTTTAGGGAAGATGAACAATGGTTGAAAGTGGTGATGAGGGCTTAGAATAACGAGAGCAAAATGGGTCCCCTCTTCTGTTAAAGGGCTCTATAACCTCTCAGACTGTACAAAATAAAGAAAGACTGGCACAGGCTTCTGCTGCTCCACAAAGAAGGACACGGGCAAACCATTTGAATCCAGAAGTGGCTTAGCCACCTTCCCATCACTGGGAATAAATACCCAACAGCCCCAGTTTAAAGGAGAAGAGATTATTTTGGCTCACGGTTTCAGCAAAACTGGACCCACAGTCAGGGGAACATGGTAGAGGAAAAAGTGTTCAACCTAGGAAGGCTCAGAAGAAGAGGAATCAAGGGAAGCCTCAGCAGTCTAAGATTGAAGGCCTAAAAGCTTACTTTACAGTTGTCAGTGTAAGTCTATGATGGTAGGCTGAAGAAACTGGAGACCAGTGTACAAACACAAGGACAAAAACTGGAACTCTTCCTCTTCTTTCCCTTTCTATTCCGTCTAGGCTATAAGCCTGTTGTTTGGTTCTCACATCTGAGGTGGGTCTTTTTCCCTCAGTTTGCTGGTCTACATGTCAGTCACCCACAGACACACCCAGAATTGTGTTTTATTAATTTGCTAGGAAGTTCTTACTCATAAAGTTGAAATATAATTAACAGTCTTAAGAAGCATTGTGAGATGAAGCTTCTCAGAGGCAGGAGGTGGTTATAAACCACATGCTGCTCTGAAGAACTAAAGGTAGAAAATTGCAAAGGTATCATTTGGGTAAGCCATTTGGTTAGCCTACATTAAAATTAGGATTGTAACATAGACTTTTTACTTTTTCAGTTCTTGTTTTAATATTAGTGATCTCAAACATTATTGTTGCATATTCCCACATAATGCTTGTTTTGCCTTTTTTTTTTTAGAAGAAAAGCATTCATAATTCTGGGCACATACTTTAGGTTACAGGAATCTTCTTCTTTAACAATACCAATGTTCACAGAAAGACTGGTTGTACAATCTATCATTAGTTAATAACAACTGAACACGAAATGATTTCTTAGCCCTTAGGAAAAATGGTGAAACTCTAAGGTGTTAAGGAGAGAATAACAGGTTGAGATTTTTGATAATTTTCACTGGATGTCCAAGTGCCCAACCTTGAACATGAAGGCATTAGGTGCCTCAAGAGAGGCTAATGTATGGTCAGTTGTAGTAAGGAACCAGACTGTGAAAAAAAATGAAAAAGAAAACTGACCCTCAATTTTTATTTTATTCATTTATTCATCATTGAACACATTCTATGTGCAAGGTGATGCAACCAGAAAAGCAGATAATAAGCCATGATCTCATGAAGCATGGATTCTAATGGGAAAAGGTAAATAGTAAACAAAATAAAGAAGAAAATTTAAACTACATTTAAATTTAATATCAATAAGGATAAAGATTCATAGTTTGAAGATTTGGGCTGAAAGTATGAAAAGACGTTTCAAGAAAGGCTTTATTGAGGACAGGACCATTTGAAGAAGAACTTGAAACAGGCAAAGAAAGAAGCCTTGTAAACATCTGGAAGAGGAATGTTCTAAGCAGAAGTCACAGCATGTGCAAAGACCCTGAGGTATGAACATATCTGATGTATGTAGGAGGCCAGAGTCACAGAATGAGTGAGCAAGAATATGAAGAGATGGAGGAAGAGAAGCAGGCATAATAGACTTTAGCTTTCAGTTAGTGGAAGGGAAAGCTTTGCAGAGGACTAAGACAGTCTATTATACCATTCAAAGATATTTTTGGCCTCTATTTGGAAAAGACTATCAGCGATATGAGAAGAACTGGGGAGATTAGAAAGAGGGGCTTCTTGGCAGAAAGCAGAAGATACTGTTATAGGCCCACGGTGATTGCCATGGGGATGGACAGAAGCAGTCAGAGATGGTAGACATTTTTCAGTTAGAACAAAGGAGAGGATTTGCTGTTAGTTGTGACAAAGAGAAGCAGGAGAGAAATCAAGGAAGAGTCCAAGATACGTGGTTGAGCAACTAGGAGGAGGAGAATTATCATCAACTGAGGACAAACACTTTTGAATAAAACACTGGAAGTTCAGTTGTAGACATGCTCAGTCAGAGATTCCCACTCTGTGTTGCAGAATGGACTTCTGGTTGACAGCTGGAAGTTCAGGGCCAAGATGTCCAGGAAGGGGTCTTGGCTGGGACACAAATGCACTTGCCGTCAGCTCTTCTGACAGAATAACAACAGCTAGAAAATTTTTAAAAGGTCCAAACATGGGTCCCTGGCGCTTACTGATACTTAGAGGTTGGGGATCTGAAGAAGAATGCATAAAGTCCATTGGGAAATCCTAGAAATACAGAAGAAAGCTACATAAATATAATTTTCTGGACTCCTAGAAGAAAGGAGTGATCAACTGTATCAGAGAAAAGAATTGGCTCTGGCTTTCCGAGCAGAAGTAATGGATAGCTGTGGATAAGAACTGTGGTGGAACAAAGCCCTAATTGGAACAGTTTTATGGAAAGTGATGATGTGATAACTTTGAGATTGAGAGATAATCAATCCTAGTGTAAAAACATGGCAGCGTCATTAGTCCTGAGCCAATTCCATCCACTGTCACTTAAGGAGATTGATTATCAAACTGAAAGCAGGTATTTGCCCTTGAGGGTTCTTACCAAGCCCTGACTAGAATGTTCTTACTGTTAATCTCAAAGGCGGCCTGGTTCTCTTCACTTTAATGTAATGAAGTTGTCACAAAACAGAGAGGAAAAGAAGGCACTGCTAGAATTATAGATCTGAAACTTCTGTTTCTCATACAAGAATACCAAATTAAAATAAGAGAATTATCTTCCATTCACTGTCTAAGGTATTTGTATAAATAACACCTCATTTTCTTCCAGTCCTACCCTTTCCTGGAAGAACTATTATTTCTATAACCTTAAATAATCAGCTCTAGATTGTGATTTTTGTGGAGTTTCACTTTGTCGACAGTGTGCATTCATGTAGTCAGAAAGACAATCACATTTTGTAAGGTAGCTTGAATTACAACTTTTATTTACCTGTACTTCGTTATTCATTCATTCAAGAATGAAGCAGCAATCTTCCTTTGCTGCTCAACTTTGAATCTTGGGTGTATTACAAATGGAGATTGATTGCAAGAGTTCATGGGAATCTCAGATATCCAGATTGGGGTGAAGGAAGGGCTGCATCCATCTGAGAAATGTATTTCACATTCTGTGATATTTGACCTCAGATGAAATAAAATGTGTCTTGCTCTCCAATGTAAATATTGGTCAGTTTCTATCCCATTAAATGTTCTTACTTCTTTCTCTAAAGACAAAGATTCTGGCCTATCAATCATAACAATTCCCCCGTTAGCTCTTAAGCAACATGTTTGAATAGGAAATTCTCTCTTTTTCTTTTTCTGTTGATGATTTAGAGACAGTAAGATTGCCAGATTTATCTCTAAAATATTTACTCAGGTTCTTTCAAGCGATTATTTCAGAGCTTGGTTATGAAATCATATGTTTCTCTACAGCGAAGGATGATAAAGGAGGAGGAATGCAAAGTTTCTGCTAGCCTCACATTTTGGTGGAAGGTGACAAGGAGGATCAGAAGACCAACACTGGGGAAATGTAATTGACTTTCTTCCTTATTCAGTGAAACTATAGCAAGACTAAAGGTCTCCACCTGGTTTTATTTATCTTCTCCACTCAGGCACAAACCTACCTACACCCCAGACATTTAAATTTTCTTTTTCCATTTGTCTTATCTATTCATTCTCTTGTGTTTCTTTTTGGGAAACTAAATTGAATATGTGAATTTAATAAAAATAATATAGCAAATATAAGAACTTTAATCTTATGTTCTTTCTTGGCAGTAGGGTAAACAAGAGAAAAAATAAGTACTTGTCAATGGCATAAATGGACAGTTACAGGGTTTATATTAGTGGGAAGAGCCCATTGGTTCTTCTGGAAAAAAAAAAGATGCTTCTTGTGAATTTACTTGTTTCCAGTATTTCATAAAAAGGATGTTCCTACATGAGAAAATAATTTATTATTATGTGTTGACACACATATCTATTCCAGACATGATATAATGGACTTTTCATGTGCTATCTCAGTTCAAACATTTATCTTGCTTATAGCTCAACTTTCATCTGTTAATAGAAAACACTGAACCCAATGATGCAACACACTTTGTGAAGGGTTTTTGAGCAAAATGGCATGCATTTATGTCTTTTTCTGTCTCAAGGCTTCATGGATCATTATGAAACAACTGAATCAGTCTCAGTTTGTGTTAAAAAGTGACTTGTTAATACCATTAGATGGTGGTGAGGAGACTTCTGAATTGAGGAATAATGCCTTGGCAATTTATGTGGATCTATGACTTTGAAGCGGGATGCCCACCATCACTAACATATTATCCCAACCCTGCAGGCATGGTGCTCATCTTGTTACATGAAATTATGCCTTTTTTTGGTACCAGAGATCAAACTCACGACCTTGCGCTTGTGAGGCAGGCATGGTGCCACTAAGCTAAATCCCTGGCCCTGAAGTTATGCTCTTGATTGTAAAAAATAGATGAATTTGATATACTTCAGTCCAATTATGACATAGTGTTCGTTTGTCTTAACATGTGTGTTGATATTTATTTTATCCTGATATAATTTTAATGAAGCCTTTTATAATTATATAATAAATATATTTCAATATCATTGGCTAATTCTAGAGCCTTTGAAAACTATGATGCTATTATTATACTTGTAGTATTTATGGATATCTTTAATTAACCCAACAGGAATTTCTTGTTTTATTTATGAAAGTACTAAAGAGCGCACAAGGAAAATTACATTCCTCAGGATAGAAATTTCATAAGTGGTAATGAAAATATTAAAATCCAAGCCTCCTGAATTCCAAATCACTTTGCCAACCTAATAGGCACCAAAGACATTGTCAAATCAAACAAAAAATGTAAAATACATGAAAAATGTGTTTGTGTTAAAATGCAAGTATTATGTATGTACTTGGAATACTTGGCAAAAAATACAAGGAGAGTTTTTCGGTGTTTTTTTTTTTTTTTAGTAGTAGTTTGTATTCAGTGTTTGGAGGAAATGCCTCTTGGAATTACTGTTTCATTTTTTTTTTTCTTTAAGTTTTTCACTGTTCATAAGAAGCAATCTTGAGTTCTAGGTAGGAACAATCTTTTCAATATCTTGAATCTTTGGTTACTTTATCATGTTTTAGTGGAACACATTCCGCAACAGGTAATAGATTTAAAAAAACAACACAAATATTTCCAATTCTTAAGAGTTACCTTGCCTTGTAAAATGAATGAAAGGTATCACAAGCAAATATTCTGTGCATGCTGAGATAATACTGTTGTCAAACCACATTGCTCAGTAGGAAACTTTTATCTCTAGCTACAACTGGAGCAAATTCAAAGAACTGGAATAACCAGGAAAGAAGAAGAACCAACTGATTCATGAATAAAGATTATAGGATAAGTTAAAGAGGCCAGATATATAGGCTTTGTCTAAGCTATGTATAAGAGCATGGCAAGATCAAAAATATACAACACTGAAAGTTTAAACATTAATAAAAATGATTATATGGTAAATGAAATAAATGTGATACCATAGAGAACATGGGGGAAATGTAAAGCACTTAAAATTCAGCAAGTGGATTTCCTGTGGTCAAGATAATATATTATGAAGTGAGGTCACCAGGACAATAGTGGAAGCTGTTCCATGTTCAGTAACAGACTAAACCCAGACCAAGAGGAAGTGGTCTGTTATTCTGCAGTCAGAAAGAAAAACTATGCTGAATATTCCTCATTAGGATAGTAGATAATTATGGCTTAACTTGTATGAGATTCAAACATTTAATGATTATCAAATATCTGGGCTTAGATTTTTTAAATCATAGTTTCCTATTAAACAGACATGTTGCAGTAAAAGGAAATGTATTAATTATCTGTTATTGCCTAAAAAAGTAACAGAAATTGAGTGTCTTAAAATACCAATAAATATTTCCTATCTCATGTAGTTCTGGTGGATCAGGAACTTAGGAGCAGCTTGGCTGGGCAATTCTAGTCTGGGTCTCTCATGAAGTAGCAATCAAGATGTCCCTGAATCTTCAGTTTCTGAAGGCTTGACTGAGGCTGAAGTCTCCACTGCGGGACTCCAGAAAACTCTCTCCCATAGGCAGGTCAGTCTTATTGGCAAGAGGCTTCACGTCCTTCTCACATTGGTCTTCTTCTCAGGTATGCTTTTAAATCTTCATGACGCGGTGACCGCTGTACCCCCAAATGAATGAATGATGCGTGTGCTAGTGGAAAGTGAACCCAGAGTGCTCAAACTGTGCTATATCCCCAGCCCTTTTAAATTTTTTTGTTTTGGTACTGGGGATCAAACTCTGGACCTTACACTTGTGAGGCAGGCAGCAGCACCATTAAGCTACATCCCCAGCCCCCTTTTAAATGTTATCTTGAGACAGGATCTTGCTGTGTTTCTGAGGATGAGCTTGAACTGCCATCTTACTGCCTCCATCTCCCAGACTGCTGAGGTTACAGGCACGTACCACCATACCCAGCTTCATGTGAGTTTTAATTTATTTTACAATGTTATTATTTTCATCTACAAAGTAGTCCTTTTTAATTTTTTCATAGTATCAAATTGGATACTGATGTAAGTTTTAATTAGGCTGCTATCTTTACTTCAAAATGTCTGCATTTATCAATAATGATGTTTCATATTCTTAAACTCCATAGAGGGTTCAAGGCTTTTGAGCTCAAAAGAATAGATCAGGAAATTGAGGCAACAAAGGTTATCTGGTTTGTTTCAGTCACCATGAGTGTTATTCAGCTCTATGTCGGTGTGAAAAAATACCTGAGAATCAACTTAAAAGAGGGAAGGCTTATTTTGCCTCACAGTTTCAGAGGTTTTAGTCCATGGTCAACTGTTTCCATTACTGGGTACCTGAAGTAAGGCTGAATATAATGGCAGAAAAGCATGGTGGAAAAAAGCTGTTCACATAATGGTATCCAGGAAGCAGAGAAAGAGAAAAAAAATCTAAAAAGGACAGGACAGGGAGAGATGTAGTCTTTGTGGTCATTTCCTCATAACCTACTCCCTTGGGCTAGCCCTACCTCCTAATGGCCTGTTCAGCTATAAACTCATCAATGGATGAATTCATCAATGCAGTTAGGGCCCAGATGAAGCCACTTATTTCACAAACCCCATCATTTGGCCTTTTAGGGTATTTTATTTATTTATTTTGGTGCTGCTGGGGATTGAACCCAGGTCTTCTAGACTGTGAGGCAAGTGTTCTACCACTGAGCTATATCCCCAGCCCTTTGGGGAACATTCCAGATCAAACCATAAGACCATGGCTAGGAAGAAATATGAAACCAGACTGAAACAGTGGAACCCACATGATCAGGTGAAGATCATGGCAAGAAACAAGGAGCACAAATAAATTAAGAAATTTGGAGTGAGTTTCAACAAGGGACTGGTGCAAAGGTGTAGCCAGGGACATAACCTACAACAAATGACACTTCAATACCTTTGAACTAGTAACAGAGGGAAACACTACCTTAGTGAATTAGGGAGGAAATAACTATAGGAATTTGGAATAAGACTTATGCTGAGTGGACCCCTGATAATGCTATAAACTTTGTTAAAAGGCACAGTCTAGTTCTGCTTTATGGATGAATCAATAGTCTGATATCACTCTCCTACTTCCTATTCAATCTCTCCTCTTTCATATTCAAACTGAACCAGAGATCAGAGGCAAAGGAGCCATGTGATACAGTCTCTAGATGGATTAGGTGAAAAGCAGTGGAAAAAGAATGGCAATACTCATCACATCCACTATTATCCACCATGCTGAGCTAACTTCAAGGTCCTGAATGTTGCAAAGAAACTGATCATCAGAAAGGATAAAGCATATGCTAAAGTGTCTATAATTAGAAGGTGGTCAAACCCGCACTCAAAGGTAAGCATATGTCTTCAGTGAAATTCAGGGCTTTTTTAAGTATCAGAATCTGCAAAAAAAAAAAAAAAGGACAGCTTGGCAGAACAATGATAATATAGAATTAACCATAGCTATTTCAGATTTTGGTAATATGTCTTGGTGCCATATACTGCTACCATTGCCAACAATCTCTGCTTCAATTCTAAGTCAGTTGTAAAAAATGAGAAAATATGCCAGTGGATCTGGCTTTAACACTTAGCATATCGAGTACTTGCCTTGCTGTTATTGGTAGACTTAGATTATACCAGTGAGCAGTGATTAGTCATGGTGTGGTAGGCCCCTCCCAATGTGTCTGGGCAGGAACTTTCTCTAATGTATCGATATCAGCCTCTGTGTACACATGTGTAGTTGTGATGTAACTCTATAACATAAATCATACCCAATCAGACTATGGAATGTTCATGTATATACCCAACCAGAGTGTGAAATGTTAGCGTATGTCCATTAAGGGAGACAAAGATGCAAAATTGAATAAAAGGGAGCAACTGTGCAACTACACCTTGTTCGGCGCTCAGCCATTGGATACCAATCCGCTAAGTCAGTGCCAGCATGAATAAAACTGCTTCCTGTGAAAAGAACTCGGTGTCCCCTCTCTACACAAAAATCCTGCTCTGCTTCTGGTCACTCATCCGGGATTCAGAGATGGTGCATTTCCACCTCCTTTGTTGCTGCAGTCTGAACCTCAGAGTGCCAGGAGACACAATCTCACCTGACACCAGCAGACTGTTTGATCCATAGGGGAGTTTGGCCCCTCTCAACATGCCGGGCAAGAGGTCTGGATGCACAATGGATCCTGGCAACCCAGGGACCAGTTCAGGGAATGCCACCCACCAGATTTGGTAAGACTCAGGTTTGGTTGGTTGTCCTGCCTTTAAAGAGGCAGAAAGGGATACTGATCACCTCCCAGAGTTGCCCATGTAAATTTCATTGAAACTGAAACTACAATTCTTAGGAACTGGGCCATGGGCTGGAGTACTGGAGTTGCCCCAGTAGTTCTGAAAGGAACAAAACCACAGCCTCCGGGTGCTGGGCAGTGGGTTGGAGTCCTGTGTTTGTGTGTGAATGAGATGGACAGTGGAATGGTTCTGATTTGACCACAGGGACAACCCATGGTCTGGCTGCAATCCTCCAATGGCTAAGGGCAACGATAGGTCCCAGGGAACACCAATGCTAAGGGGTGCCTAAAATATCTCCTGGAGGACAGCCGCCAGAGATGGATGGAACAAGTGTATGACCCTTCCAATTAAAGCCCTTCCCTTTCCCTCTTTTCTTTCTTGTGTGTGGAAGTTGTCTATAGGGATGGATTGGTAGAAACCAAAGTAAGCTGACTCCCCTACAGTGTATGTCAAAAAAATTTTAAGAAAGATATTCAGGTGACTATGGTGTTAAGCTGACTCCTGGAAAGCTCCAGACCATCTGTGAAATTGATTGACCATCCTTTGGGATGGGATAGCCCACTAAGGGCTCATTTCCTAAGGAGATAATTAGTTGAGTGTTCAGAGTTCTCACTGAAGTCCTTGGACATCCTGACCAATTTTCTTACATTGACTTTTGACAAGATTTGGTCCTGTCTTGGGCAACTTGGCTGAAAGCTTGCATTGAGAACTGTAGAGTGGTTATGGCTAGGGTAACAGCTGCCTCCGAATGTTAGCCAAAGTCAAACCAACCAATTTTATCTGGGGAATCAGAAGAAGTCCCACCGCTATATGTCCTACAGGATCCATCACTGCCAGCACCACCTGTGGCCTCCCTGACAGAGGCTCTACCAGAGCCAGTCAGTCCTCCAGGGGTTGGCTCTCTCCCAGTGTCATCTGAGGCCTCCCCAGAAGCCCCTCTGACAGTGGCCTCCCCTGTGCCATGCATTTGACGCCCCACACACCTGTGGGCACCTGTCAAGAGAACCCCTCCAGCAGCCCAATCCTCAGTCCCTGTTGAGGAGCCATGTAGATGCAACTGCAAGAGACTCGGGGACCCATTTTCCATGATCAACAAGGGAAGATCCAAGGAAGGGAATGAATGTTAGTGTGTCAACCCTTCACCACCATTGATCTCCTTAACTGGAAGAATGATACACCTTCATATACTGAGAAACCTCAAGGCAATGATTGACTTGATACTGTCCACGATCCAGATTCACCAACCCATGTCGACTGATTGCCAGCAACACCTCCTAACCCTATTCAGCACTGAGGAGTGCCACTGGGTTCCTTAAGATGCCCTGTACAATGATTGGAAGAAAGTGGCTAGGCTGGAATGCTGGATCCACAGGCTTACACCTGCAATCAATTCCCAGGTGAGGATCCCCAGTGGGACCCAAACAGGGAAGGAGGGCTGGTTTCTATCACACAGTACCAGGAGTCCCTCCTAAAAAGGATAAAGGAAGGAAGAAAAAGGGCCATGAACATGAGCAAAACTTCATAGGAGCTCCAGGGGCCAGAAGAAAGCCCAAGGGAATTCTTCAAAAGACTATGTGGAGTATTCCATCTATGTGCCCCCTTTGACCTGGAAGGAGCTGAGACTCCATGAATGGTGAATGTGGCTTTTGTCAGCCAGTCTCAAGGTGATATCAGGCATAAGTTACAGAAACTGGAGGGATTTGCTGGAATGAACACCAACCAATTGTTAGAAGTTGCAACCAAAGTATTTATCAACTGAGACTAGGAGTTCCACCTGGAGGAGAATTACAAGATGAAAAAGAAGACAGATGTTGCTAGCTGCACTGGCAGAGCCATAGTATCAGCCCCATAGGGATATGCCCAGTGCAGAGCCAGTTCACCAAAGATAATACTTCATCCCTCTCAAGGCAGAGATTAGGATCCAAAAGCACTTGGAAAAGCTTCTATGTTATGGAATCCTCCAACCTTGACAGTCACCTTGAAACACACCTGTCTGTCCAAAAGCAGGGCATAGATGACTATGATCCAGTTCAGGATCTGTGAGAAGTAAACCAGGCCACCTTTACCATATACACAATTGTCTCAAACCCTTACACTCTCTTGGGACTCATTCCCATGGAAGCAGCCTTCTTTACACATCTAGACCTCAAGAATGCCCTCCTCTGTATCCTTACGGCCCCACAGGCAGTGAATTTTTGCCTTCTGGTGGGAGAATCCAGAAAATGGTGACAAAGAGCAGCTGATTTGTTCAAGGCTACCCCAAGGATTCAAGAATTCCCTGACCATTTTAGGCATGGCACTGGCCACTAAAGGTGTTCCCTGAAGGTCAATATGGTTGTGATTTATACCACTATGTAGATGACCTGCTGTTTGCTAGCCAAACATGGAAAGGCTGCATGGAAGGGACACAATTACTCCTCACTTTCCTGTGGGAGGCCAACCAGGAGGTCTTAAGAAAGATGGCTCAAATTTGCCAGGAGAAAGTTAAGTACCTCAGTCTCCACTTGTCATAGGGACAACCCTATCTCAGGTCTGAGAGAAAACAAGCAGTTTGTTCAATTCCAGTTCCAAAAACCTGACACCAGGTCCGAGAGTTCCTCAAAGACACAGGTTTCTATAGAATCTGGGTACCTAATTTCTCTGTCTTGGAGAAACTCCTTTATAAGGACACAAAGGGGCACACCCTACTGAGGTCCCCAGTCATGCGGAACACGCCCAATCAGCCCCTTGCAGACAGGCAGGTCTGCGGACACCCTATCGAGGTCACAAGTTGTGCGGAACATACTGAATCAGCCCGCACCCCAGCAACAATCCACTGGACACCCCCCACCCAGCTCCTCTGTACAGCCACCTGGTTCCACACTACAAAGACACAGAGGACACCAGACCACCAGGCCATGGTACTGAGTCCCACTGCTCCTGGCCCAGACATAGGGGCTTCTGAGCCACTGTTCCACTCCTCCTTGTACAGAGGAAAGGGCTTCCCAGCCACCATCCCGCCCACTGCTCCCAGCCCAGAGGAAAGTCTCAAAACCAGACTTCCAGATCACCTACAGCAACCCCAAAGGGAAATGAGGTGGAACACTCTGATCCTCAACCACGTGGGCCCACTGAACTGACAACAAAAGGGGATCTGGAAAAAATGAAAGCAGAAATAATTTCACAGGTAACAGGAGAAATTGTGCCCGTAGTGCAAAACATGATTAATAAATCGAGAGAGGAGCTCAGGAGCATGATGAAATCCCAACATAGGAAACAAATGGAATCCATAAAACAGATGCAAATAGATTTCCAGAAGATTAAAAACTCCATTGAAAGTCTACAGAGTAGAATGAGCCAATGTGAGGACAGAATTTCAGATATAGAAGATAAGATTGCAATTAGTGACCAGGAAAAGCAAAATTGCTTCAAAATTATAAGGGAACATGAGAAATCAATCCAGCAGCTGCTAGATGATGCAAAGAAGAATAACATAAGACTCACTGGGCTCAATGAAGAAACAGGAGAGAGTGCAGATGACATAAAAAATCTCTTCACGGAAATAATGGCAGAAAACTTCCCAAGCAGGGGAAAAGAGCTTGACATACAGATAAGTGAGGCATATAGGACTCCAAATAGCCTTGATCAAAAAAAATCTACACATAGGCATATAATTGTTAAGATTCCAGAAACACAACAGAAGAACAAAGTTCTACAAGCAGTGAGAGAAAAGAAACAAATCACATACAAAGGAAAGCCCTTCAGAATCACAGCAGACTTCTCAACACAAACCATCAAGGCAAGAAGAGCTTGGAGTGACATATTCCAAGCCCTAAAAGAAAACAGCCTCCAACCCAGATTGATGTACCCTGCAAAACTATCTTTCAAAATGGATGGAGAAATAAGATACTTTCATGACAAAGAGCACCTTAAGAACTTTGTGAATACCAAACCAGCACTCCAAAGAATTTTATACAATATCCTAGGAACAGACATTGAGGATCACAACCCCAGGAAGCAAAGCAGAATGAACCCATCTGGCATGACAAGAAATTAAATGGAAAGGGGGAGAACCCAACAAAAAGAAAAAGTCATGGCAATGACAAGTCAATACGTTTCAGTTATAACCATCAATGTTAATGGTCTCAATTCACCAATCAAAAGAAATAGACTGACAGAATGGGTCAAGAAGCAAAATCCAACAATATGCTGCATACAAGAAACACACTTCATTCAAAAGGAAACTCATAGACTGAAAGTTAAAGGGTGGAAAACAATACTCCATGTGACAGGAACCTGAAAAAAAGCAGGAGTAGCTATCCTCTTTGCAGATCAAGTAGATTTCAAACCAACACTGATTAAGAGAGATGAAGAAGGACACTACAGCCTTGTAAAGGGAAGACTCCTAGAGGAAGAGATGACAATCATAAATATCTATGCAACAAACACTAGTGCGCCCAACTATATAAAACAAATACTAATGGACATGAAAAGTCATATATGCACTAATACAATTGTAGTGGGGGACCTCAACACCCCACTGTCACAAATAGATAGATCAACTAGACAAAAAATAAGGAATGAAATACTAGAACTCAATCAAACTCTTGAACAAATGAACTTAAGGGATGTTTACAGAGTCTTCTACCCCACAAAATCAGAATACACATCCTTCTTAGCTGCACATGGGTGATTCTCAAAAATAGACCACATACTCACACATAGAACATGTTTAAGTAAGTGCAAAGGAATTGAAGTTATCCCCTGTATATTATCAGATCATAGTTCAATGAAATTGGAGATCCATAGCAAAAGAAATTCAAAAAATTTCATAAACAAGTGGAAATTGAACAACACACTTCTCAATAACCAATGGGTAACAGAGGAAATTAAAGAAGAAATCAGACAGTTCCTTCAATTCAATGACAATGACAATGCAACATATCAGAATCTATGGGACACAATGAAAGCAGTCTTATGAGGGAAATTCATAGCAGTGAATACACATATTAGGAAAACAGAATGAGCCCAATTAAACAACCTGATGCTGAAACTCAAGCTTCTAGAAAAAGAAGAACAGGACAACCCCAGAGTTCATACAAGGGAGGAAATTATAAAGATCAGAGGAGAAATCAATGCAATGGAGACTAAGAGAATGATACAAAAAATCAATGAAGCCAAGAGTTGGTTCTTTGAAAGAATCAACAAAATTGACAAACCTTTAGCCAACCTTGTCAGAAAAAGGAAAGAAAAGGCCCAAATCCATGCAATTAGGAATGAAAAGGATCAAATTACAGCAGACCCAGCAGAAATCCAGAGGATCATCAATACCTACTTCCAGAACCTATACGTCAATAAGATGGACAACACAGAAGAAATGGACAGATTCCTAGATACATATGAATTACCAAAGTTGAACAAAGAAGACCTAATAATTCTGAACAATCCAATATCAACCAATGAAATTGAAAATATAATTAAAAATTTACCAAGTAAGAAAAGCCCAGGCCCTGATGGCTTCACTGCTGAATTCTACAAGACATTTAGAGAGGAACTGCTGCCACTACTGTTTAAACTCTTCAATGAAATTGAAAGGGAAGCAATACTCCCAAATTCATTCCTGGAAGCAAGCATCACCTTGATCCCCAAAGCAGAGAAAGACCCAACCAAAAAGGAGAACTATAGGACAATCTCACTAATGAACATAGATGCAAAAATCCTTAATAAGATACTGGCAAACAGAATGCAGAAGGTCATCAAGAAGATCATACATCCTGATCAAGTGGGATTCATCCCAGGGATGCAGGGGTGGTTCAATATACGCAAATCAGTCAATGTAATACACTATATCAATAGAGCCAAGGACAAAAACAATATGATTATCTCCATAGATGCAGAAAAAGCATTTGACAAAATCCAACATGCACTTATGATAAAAACCCTACAAAAAATTGGAATAGATGGTCTCTACCTCAAACTGATAGAAGCCATCTATGAAAAACCAACAGCTGATATCATACTAAATGGTCAAAAACTGAAATCCTTCACACTAAAATCAGGAACAAGACAAGGATGTCCACTATCACCACTCTTGTTCAATATAGTTCTGGAAACATTAGCCATGGCAATTAGGCAAGAGAAAGAAATAAAAGGAATAAAGATAGGAAATGAAGAAGTCAAATTGTCATTATTTGCAGATGACATGATACTCTATAGAGAAGACCCCAAGAACTCCACCAAAAGTCTTCTAGACTTAATAACCAAATTCAGGTAAGTAGCTGGTTACAAGGTCAACACACAAAACTCAATAGCTTTCCTCTACACAAATGACAGACTCACTGAGAGAGAAATAGGGCAAATAATTCCTTTCACAATAGCATCCAAAAATCTGAAATACCTAGGAATCATCCTAATGAAAGAAATCAAAGACCTCTTCTCTGAAAACTATGACACTCTGAAAAGAGAGATTGAAGATGATATCAGAAAATGGACAGAGATCTCCTGCTCTTGGGTAGGAAGGATTAATATAGTGAAAATGGCCATCCTTCTAAAACTGCTACATAGATTTAATGCAATTCCAATTGAGATCCCAGCAGCATACTTCATGGACCTTGAGAAAACAATTCAAAAATTCATTTGGAACAAGAAGAGACCCAGAATAGCAAAAGCAATTCTAGGTAACAGAGACATGGCAGGGGGTATCACAATCCCCAATCTACAACTATACTATGAAGCTACTGTGATAAAAACAGCATCGTACTGACAAAGAAACAGACCTGAGGACCAGTGGAACAGATTAGATGATGCAGAAACAATGCCAGACACACTCAGCCATCTGATCTTCGATAAAGGAGCCAATCACCCTCACTGGAGGAAAGATAGCCTCTTTAATAAATGGTGCTGGAAAAATTGGGCTTCAGCTTGCCAAAGATTAAAAGTAGACCTATATCTCTCACCATGCACTAAACTAAAATCCAAATGGATTAAAGATCTAAATATTAAAATAGAAACTCTGAACCAGTTGGGAGAGAGGTTAGGTAGAACCCTTGAAGACATCAGTGTAGGAAAAGATTTTATGAACAAAACCTCAGTTGCCCATGAACTAGCACAAACAATCAACAAGTGGGATCTCTTGTTACTAAAAAGCTTCTGCACAGCAAGAGAAACCACCAGTAGTGTGAAGAGACAACCCACAATGTGGGAAAAAATCTTCACCTGCTCTTTCTCAGACAAAGGTCTACTATCTCAAATCTATAAAGAACTTAAAAAGATTAGTCCTCCCAAATTTAAGACCCAATCCAAAAATGGGCATCTGAAATGAACAGACATTTCTCACACAAAGAAGTAGAAATAGCAAATAAATACATGAAAAAATGTTCAACATCACTGGTCATTTGAGAGATGCAAATGAAAACAATGCTGAGATTCCACCTCACTCCAGAAAGAATGGCTGCTATCATGAAATCAACCAATAACAAATGCTGGCAGGGCTGTGGGGAAAGAGGAACCCTGCTCCACTTCTGGTGGGAGTGTAGACTGGTGCAAGCACTGTGGAAATCAGTATGGAGATACCTCAAACAACTAGGACTGGAAGTCCCATTTGAAGTTCCACTGCTGGGGATCTTCCCAAAGAATTCAAAGAATCATACCACAGTGATATATGTGCACCCATGTTCACAGCAGCACAGTTTGTGATAGCTAAAACTTGGAAACAGCCCAAATGCCCATCAACTGGAGACTGGACAAAGAAAAAAATTTTTTTTTTATAAAATAGAGTACTACTCAGCCATTAAAAATGAGAAATTAGAGACATTTATAGCTAAGTGGATGCACATTGAGGCAATACTCTGAAGTGAAATAAATAGGACACACATGTATAAATACCTAATAGTTTCTCTGGTGTGAGAAACTGAAAGTGTAAATAAGGACTAAAATGTATATTAGGAAATATGAAATAGGAAGAAAAGGGGAAAAGGGGAAGGAAGTGGGAGGGCTAGGGGAAAGAATAGAAGGGAATGGGATTAATATGAGAAAATGGAAAAATAGGAACAAAATCTTTGTAAATAGGGAGGACTGGAGGGGTTGAAGGGAGGGCTGGGCAAGGGTGAAAAATAAGAACCAAGAGAGACTATGTAAAGGTGCAAATTTCCAATGATGAATGTCATTGTATTGTATACCTAAAATGTACCAATGATTAGAATGATTAATCGATAACACAAAATAGGAAGAAAAGGTCCAAAAGGGTAGGGGTAGTGTGAGGGGCAGGGGAAAGGAAAGAAGGGAAAGGAAAAATGATGAGAAATTGAAAAAAAAATGGAAATAAAGTCTTTGTAAATAGGGAAGTGTGGAGGGGGTGAAGGGAGGGCTAGGAATGGGGAAAATATAAGAACCAGGATGCCTTATGTAGAAGTACAATTCCCAATGAGAAATATAATTGTGTTGTATACCTACAATGTACCAATAAAAGAATTTTTTTAAAAAAAAAAAAGGACACAAAGGGTGGGGGTGGGCAAGAGCCTCTCTTATGGGAACAGCAGAAAGCCTTTGAAGAGATTAAACAGAACATACACTGGGTCTGGGACTTCCAGACATGACTAAGCCTTTCTATTTGAGTTCAGGGAGGTGGAGTGAATGATCCAGACTTTAAAACTACAGCTGAGCAAGCAGGGCTAGGAAATTTGCTTGCACTGGAACAAACTCTTGCTAATAGCTTTGCTGAGGATTAGATCTAGTCCCACTGAGCAGACAGGGCTTTCCTCTTTTGAAATTCTCTACAGGTGACCCCTTGGTCTTATTAAGGGTACAAGAGCAGGTTTAAAGGAGTTTGGGAACCTCCATCTGAGACAACAGATGCAGGTGTTAGGCTTAGCCTTAGCCACTCTATACCAGTGGGTTAAAGAATGATTGCCCAAGAGTTTGACCACTGATTCTTACTCTTTCAAACCAGGGGATGCTGTATGGGTAAAAGAATGGAATGTCCAACCCCTGAATCCCCTCTGGAGGGACCCATTCACTGTTATCCTATACACCCCACTGCAGTAAAGGTGGATGAGATAGTTCCCTGGATTTACTACAGTACACCAGCATCTTGAGACTGGGAGTGTGTCCCTGACTTGTTGGAGCTATGGAAGCTAATCATCGGGAGGAAGCAGACTGCAACCTGAGGAATACCATTGAAAGACAAGAGCCCTGCTCTAGTTACTCCAGAGGCTGTCTAGTCTATGAAAGGCAGAAGCCGAGGACATGGCTGACTGACAATGCAGATGGACTGCATCCTTTTTGTGACTGTAATGTACTGCCACTCCTTGCTCTTAACTCTATTTGGATCTCTAGCCCTGCTTTTTACCATAGTCCTTGTGGAGACCACCCCAGCCAACTGGAAATGTGGTGAGAGGTGCCTTCCGGCCCTTACCTTTCTCTTGAGGGTGATATGTTTTGCTGGTATTGGCTGCTTTTACTAGGGACCCCATTGTTTAACCTGAATTTCCCATCATGTGACCTGTGTAGTCGCCTAAACCAGGTCAGGCCAGAGAGTTACTTGGACTTTACCATACCCACTTATCATGCTTAGGGAGGATCCAAGGAACCTGCACACATCATAAGACAACATATTCTATCTGCCAACATGAAAATCAGTTTACCTGTTTTGATCACAAGTACCCCCGACAGAAAAATGGTTTGAAGTCTGACATTCCCAAGGTGAAGTATCATTAATTGACAAAACCCAGGTCACAGATCCCCATTTGACAGTATCAGTATTTTTGATGTGTGTGCCACCATTAGTAAAAATCTGTGGATAGTTCTAAAGTGTGGAGGGTTGTCATGGGAACAAGAATACAGGCTCATTGATAAGTACACGTGAGAATAGGCCTTGCCCCAATCTTATTGCCCCTATTGGAGCTGTGTTTCCTGAGCCCCTTGGAAGGGTAAAGAGGAGGTGGTACTCCTTCAAAGGCACCTGCCACTCTTAGCCATGAACTGGAAACCTGCAACCCCATTAATTTTACTATCTTTAACTTGGGAGACCCAAAGTGAGAAAATGTGTGTGTGTGTGTGTGTGTATATGTGGGAGGCATTGACCCAGGGATGGTACTACATTTTAAGAAGGTCACTACCATCTGAATGGCCACATCTTATCAGGTTTTTCACTCATTTTATGAAGAAATAGAAAGTAGACCTCTAATCCTGGCTACAGTCAAAAACTTGATTTTAGCCCTAGCAAAGACCGTAGCCCTGACTCTGAAGCTCTCTTCTTGTTATGTAAGTGGGGGAATCAAGATGGGGGATCAATGGCCATGGGAAGCTAGAGAATTGGGTCCCCATGAACCTTACACTGACACAGGGTACTCCAGCTCTGCCTCAGAGGTTTGGCTTCTTAAGACCTCACTAATTGGAAGAAACTGTCTTGCCCAGTGAGGAAGATGGCTCAAAGTCACTGTAGGGAGCCTAACACCTCTGGGTCCAAAGTTTTACAACTCAACCTCCTGGAAGATCTAATGGTGGGGGTCCTCTGACTACTTTGAACCAAACCCTCAGAGGGGGCCTGGGATGATGTCAATGCAGACATTGAATGGCCCCAGATGGACTCAACTGGATATGTGGAAGGACTGCTTATGGTACACTTCCCCCAAACTGGTCAGGGTCTTGTGTATTAGGGACAATTTGCCCTTCTTTCTTTCTACTTTCACTTTCCAGGGGAGAACATCTGGGGTCCAAGTGTATGGGGACCGGGACTCATAGAAAACAATGTTCTTTGCAAATTGGCAATTGGAAAGACAAAGAATGGCCCCCTGAATGCATAATTCAGTACTATGGGCCTGTCACCTGGGCAGAGGATGCCTCTGTCCTGGGGCTATCACCCCCCCCATTTATATGCTAAACTGCATAATTAGACTGCAAGCAGTTGTGGAAATTATAACTAAGGACATTGTCAAAGATCTTAACTTGTTAGGTAAACAACAGATCAATATGTGCACTGCCATCTATCAAAATCCTCTGGCCTTAGATCATCTGCTTGCTTCCAAGGGAGGGATTTGTGAGAAATAACCTAAGCAACTGCTGCCTACAAATCGATGGTGAGAGGAAGGTCATAGAGGACTTTACAAATCAAATGAGAAATTGCTCATGTTCCAACCCAGACCTGGAAAGGTTGGGACCTTGGGAACTGTTTGGGGGATGGTTTTCAACTCTTGGGAGATTCAGAGCCCTCACAGGTATTACACTCCTGATTTTGAGAACTTATTTGATCCCTCATTTGATCGCCTGGCTCCCTTGTTTATATGTTCTGTCTACAGCCTCTTTGAGATGAGGGTCGAAAGAAAAACAGTTGCACCCATGAGGATATTATGGAAATATAAACCTAAACCTCTGAACCAGGATGATGCTCTTTGACTCAAAATAGGATTGGTCCAAGATCCAAGGGTGTGTGTGATAGGGCCCCTCCCACATGTCAGGGCGGAACTTTTTACAATGTAGCCATATCAGCCTCTGTGTACAATGTGTAGTTCTGCTGTAACTCTGTAGCATAAATTCTACCCAACCAGACTGTAAAATGTTAGTGTATGCCCATATAAGGGAGACAAAGACACAAAAATTGTATGAAAGAATGCACTTGAGCCACTTTCCTCACTCAGCCTTTGGATACAAATTCGCTGAGTTAGTACTGGCACAAATAAAGTTGCTCTCCGGGAAAAAGGTTTGGGTGTCCAGTCTCTCTGCAAGAAAATCCCACAGCAATGGAGCTTCCCATTTGGAGCATGATCTTTGTTCCATTGGTGAACCTGTAAAATTATGCAGTAGTTTTTATTTTCTGGCCAAATTCTAGATACTTGGTGTGTGCTAAATGTTGATGAATGGTTAAGTGTGTGAATAAGCAAATCAGACAAATTTTATCTTATTGCCAGCTTTCTGGGCTAGGTTCTAGCTAGACCCTAATGCTACCATCTCTACCAACACCACCGCCATCATCATCATTATTATTTTTTAATTAATTTTATTGGTACATTTTAGGTATACAATATAATGACACTCATCATTGGAAATTCGCACCTTTACATAACCTCTCTTGGTTCTTATATTTTCCCCATTCCCCTGCCCTCCCTTCAGTCCCTCCATCTCTCCCTATTTACAAAGACTTTGTTTCCATTTTTTCATTTTCACATATTAATTCCATTCCCTTCTTTCCATCATCATTATTTTAAATTATATTTGACCACATATAAGATGCCAGGAACTGCGTTCAGCATTTTATGTTTGGATTTCACTTAATCCTTCAGATGAAGAAATTGAGGCTCAGTAAAGTTAAATGTATAGCAAAATATCACATAGTTTGTAAATGGTATAGGTGGGATTGAAGCCAGTTAGATTGCTTCTAGAACCTACACACTGAACTATGGTAACATATTGTCCCTATTCCACTAACTCATCTCAGGAGTTCAGGTATGAATAAATGATTTCCTGGAAATGTATTACTGTAATTCAAGTTATCACTCCCATCTAAGTCTTCCTCTTATTATTTTTTCTTGCCTACTTGCTTCTAGTTCTCTCTAATTTTCTACCTTTTTTCCCCCTAAAGTTTGCTCAATCCACTTCTGAGTAAAAGTGTCATTTAAGCACAATACAGGGTATTCAGAAACCAACCTGAGCCATGAATATCTAGAATCATTTTATTCTCCAAATCCTGTAGGTCAGCTTATACACCTCCTTTTCTGTGGTCCTTGGAGTCTAGCATATGCCATACTCATGTTTACCCATTTTTTGGCTTAGGTTTTATTTATCTTTCATAGAGCAGTTTAAAATATTAAAGCTTTTGAAAAATGACAAAGAACTTGACCCATTGCCTTCCTAGCCAGTCTACTCTTGAGAAACTGGAAGAAACTACCAGTAGAAATATTTTTTTGAGAATATTTTAGTTACTCAAGCCAAATATATTTGTAAATATCCACAGTTGATATATATTTCCTTGGATTTAAAAATCTTAAAAAAAAATTATCATCATTTGGGTTCTGAATCTTTCTCTAGGAGAGAGAGAAAATATATCATTGGTATCCATGGTATCACATCTCAATTTTTTTTGGCTTTTTATAGATTCAAACCCAATTTTCATCCCTGACAATGATTCAGGCAGTGTCTATACTATGCCAGCACAACTTGTTAAAAAGGGAAAAATTCACTGTAATAATGGTGGCATTTAGTTGACAAAAATCTAAATAAAGTAAAATTCCACCTATTTAGGAATCCTCTAGAATTGAGACTTTCAATATGCTTAGGATTTTAATGGTTAATTAGGTGTTGATATTTTAAAAACTTCTGGCCATCCTGCCTGGGAACCCTTCTAATATATCTATATTTCAATGATATGAAGACTAGATTTCTTAAAGTACAATAGATTTCAAAATGGAATATCTAGAATACCAAGTAAAATAAAGGAAATATCCCCAGAGTTCAAAAAAATGAAAGGACGGCTGTAATCATAGACTAGGCTGTCTTTCTATAGTACTGTTCTAAGGACACGAGTTTAATAAATACATTGGAAGAGAAGAGAAAGTGTAGCCCATTCAAGTTGGAAAATTAGACCCAACACTATCAAATAAAATAAGGATTTTTGATGGATTACTCCTTCAATGAAGGATTTCAACAGACAACATCTGTGTACCAGCAAAGGGATATGACATAAAGTATCAGATTTGTCACTAGCACTGGATTGGAAGGAAAGGAAAAGGCAAGGCGTCCTCCGAGAGCCCATAACCACAATCCCATCTTAATATAGATTTGGTACATAAATTTGTACTTCTTGGATGGCCCTGGAAATCAACAAACCAAAAGATCAGCGTGTGCTTGTACATGCCCACAACAGTTCCAGTTTGATATCTCTGACATACAAAAGTTAAAACATTCTGGGAACTTCCCAAACTTTAGTGTGTTTGTTATGTTACCTAGTTATCCTGCTAACTAGTCTCATTCAATAGTCTGGGTTTTATGTTTCTACCACAGCTCCCTGTCCTGTCATTTCTAGGCTGTAGATCCAACATTTTGTGTAGCATGACTAAACAGGAAGGATATTTCCCCCACCTGAAAAGAATTAATTATCAACAGGCATATTGAAAAAGAAATTGTTAAATATGTGGATAAATCTAACCAAATTTGTTATGGTTCAAATAAAAACTGTCCTCCAAAGGCTCATGTATTCAGAGGTGGGGCTTTTGGGAGGTGATTAGATCATGAGTGCACTAATGTCATCAGTGGATTAATCTCTTACGTTCATAGCTGAACAGGGTGTTAGGAAGTGAAGCCGAATTGGATCAAGCAGAGTACTGGGGGCCTGGCTTGGAAGAGTGCATCCTTTTTCCACCCCTTCACTTTCCTCTGGCTTTTCCCCTGTTCTCTCTGCTTCCTACTTGCCAGGAGTTGAGCACCTTTCCTCTCCCATGCCATGTTCACACTGAAGCCGGATGACTCTGGACTGAAACCTCTGAAACTGGGAGGCAAATTAAACATTTTCTCTCTTACACAGTGCATGTCAGATATTTGGTTCCAGTGACAAATTACAAATGTGCACCCAAACTGACAACAACCAGCACAGCGTCTAATTTATAGGAGAAAGAAAGCAAAGTGAAAATGAAGTACTAGCAGACAGTGATGTGGGAGGTGGGCATAAGATGATCATACAATATTCTTAGACCTTATAAGAGGGTTATTGATTATATCTTTGAGTTTAATAAAGTAAAATTTATCCTGCCTTTCTATTTGTATATAGAAAATGTATTGCATACTTTGTTTTATCATTAAATATTACTTTATTTCATCCCACAATGTCTTATATATTAAATAATTTTCCTAATCAAAATCCTGCTACTGTTTTGTACTTCTATCCTTTAGCTTCTCTGCTCTTTAGTCTCAATTTTCAGGCAAGGATAGTCTACTATAAATGCCTTCACTTTATTAGTTTCTACTCACTTTCTAAACTTAAATTCCATGCCACCTGGCTTCTTCCTTTACTACCTTCAGATGTCACCACTGGCCTTCCACTTAGAAAAATCTAATAGCTCCCTCTCTCTTAATCCTTATCAATCATGCTAAAGTCTTCCAATTGAAAATGTGATTTGTGGTGTAGGAGCATCATTGCCACCTAAAAGCTTGGTGGAAAAGCAGAATCTCTGGCTTCACTCAGAGCTACTAAATTAGAATCTGTAGTTTACCAAGGTAACCAAGTGGTTCATGTACATATTAACATTTTAGAAGCACTGATATAAAATACTTGACATTGTGGACCACCCAAGAATGCTCAAAATTTTCTCTTCTCTTGACTTCTTTTATTCCTTATTAGCACCTCATCTTTATGTCATCTCTAGCACATTTTCTTATTTCATTTAGTAAGTGCAGGTATTGTCCTAGAGCTTTTCCTTAGCTTTAAACAAACAGCACATCTATTCTAGAGTCCAGCCATAGTCATTTTTAAAAGTACCTCTTCTCCCTCCACCCAGGCAATTCAGACGCAGCCATCACACATGTATGGGACCAAATTCAACTGAGAGAAGATACTTATATGGGCTTCCAATTTTGAATATTTTTTAATGATAGCATGCTGGGTAGAAATAAACCTCCAAATATAATTGGTTGAAAGCAATAAAGGCTTGTTTATCTATTTTCTTTTATCACAGTTCAGTATGAAGGCAACTCTGTTCATAAATGTGATTTCAGAGTATGGGTTTCTTCCCTTCTCTGACTGTCATTCCAGTATACTTCACTTCTAGCTGTGTGAGTAGCTGCAAAGTAGATAGAAGTGGGATGATGAACAAAATTTAGTGATGTCTAGAAATGTTGCCCTCACTTCTGCCCCCATTCTGTCATCAAACTGGTGCAAGGAGTGCTGGGAACTGTGCTGTCTCATGTGTGCAATGCCCAGGTGAAGTAAAAGGACTTGGTGAGCCTCTTGCCAGTCTCTCTCAGAACTCAATCTGGCTGTATCTTTCTCACTGTCCACAGGATATCCTCACTTGAATGTTCAAGTTACCCTCACAAGTCATAATTTAAACAGAAGTAAACCCTGAGTCTCCATGCTGCTCCCAGGTGAGACTTCCTCTTAAATTTTGATTTCACCAATGGTATCACCTCCCTAGCAACAGAAGCTCAAAGCCTGGATATTTTCCATCATCTCTGTACTCTCACACACCCACCCTGAAACTTTTGCTGAGTCCTGTTGCTTTTGTCTCCAAAATATTTCTTCCAACCTCCCACTCAAACACATTCTCAGTGGTTTTGCTCAACTCTGTACCATATTATCTCTTTCTAGAATATTCTTCTATTCCACAATGCAGAATGCATTAACCACCAATTCATTTATGTTCTTTTCCCTACATTACTCTGTAGTTCTTATTGGCTCCCTGCTGAACTCCTTCACACTCTATAAATATTACTTAAAAATTTCAGAGCACTAATTAAATACCAACCTCCAGGGTAAGTATTTTACATGGAAGGAATGCTATCATTATCCCTTTTCATGAATAGTTAAACAAGGTTCACGGGCAAAGCAATTTTCATTTGTTGGCAGGAGAAGAATAAGGATTTTAACATGCAATTTGTTAAACCTCCTAAGTTCTGACGCCCTTCTTTCACTATAAACAAACTACTTTTTTGGAAACTAATTGAAACACAGATCTCTCCTGAGAACTTTATTTTTAATTCAATTCTTAGTTTTTGATTATTCCTGCTACATATGATACGATATACATGTTCCAAAGTTAGGGTCAGTTTTCTCTTATTCCTCTTTCTGCAACTTTGATCTACCCTTACATATTATTGGAAAAAAGTAAACAGAAAGACAAAACCATCTTTTTCCTTCAAAACTCAAATTATGCATGCATACTTCTTTCAACTTTTCTCTTTGAACAGTTAACAAGCATGCTTTATTAATAAATCCTCACTTTATTCTCACTAAAAATATGCTCACTACTGCACTTTTATTAGATGATATCCATATCCTTATAAAAGGCTTCTGCAATGTGCTAGCTTTCCAATTCTTTAAGTTCATAACATCAGTTACTTTACCTTTACTGTTTTTAACAATTTCCTCACTTCCATGAATGACCCACGTAATTGCCATATTCAAGTCCTTCCTTAATAGTTCAGATTATAGCTTTTCATGCTCTCATTCTCACCACATCTGATCTTCATATTCGGTGTGATTGCAGCTTCCATGAACTCCTATTTATTTTTCCAGTTTATCACTGCCAAAAAACAATTTCTGTTTTTATCATTTTTATTTTATGAAAAAATAAAACAAAATTTTATAATTCAATAAGAGAATAACAATAGTTATTACATTGTGTATCATTATTTTCAAAGTATTTACTCAGATATGTTTGACTCAGGTCAGATGACTATAAAAAACTCTACCATAAAACTGATTGCCATTATTTCATATTGTCAGTATTATTACCCTTAATATTTATTTTCTTTAGACATCAGTACTCCATCTGTACAATTTCCATTCAAGCATATCTTAGTGCTTTTACTTCATCCCATTTCTTTACAGACAAAATTTTCCTTTGTCTCTCTTGTGGCTTCCAAATCTTCACCAGTATTTTTAACTGTTGAAAAAGCATACCAATCATAGCACCCCTTTTTTCCTCATCAAAACAATCCAACAAATAGCCATTAACCCATATTGATTTCTACTTACTGCCTTGAGCCTTTTCTCTACTCATTTGATTCCTGGTAACCATAATCTACACTATCTATATCCCTTCATCAAAGTTACAAGGACTCTGCTCTACAGAGAACAAAACATCTTGGTAATACCTATCCAGGAAATTGTTAATATTCACACATGCAATATGAATTGATGCTTACAAAATACTACAGAAGAGAGAAACATAATTTCTAGTACAAAGTTATAAATCAAGTATAGCTTATATTATACAAAAGGGGTGGAAAAATCTATTGAATATGAACAATGTCTCTTATTAGATTTATGTGTACTACAAAATCTAATAAAAACTTCTTACTCTAGCTTGCATTCTTGAAAAGAAGGAAGGAAGGGAAGAGGAAGAAGGGAAAAGAGGGGTAGGTGTGCTGCTTCTCATCTCTCTCTACAATTCCACTTTCATTGGTATCGTGCTGCTTATATTGAATTGGCCAATGATATGGGTATGGGTTAAAAAAGTGGTTGGTTTATAGTTGGTTGATTTCTAGAATTATAAAAATTATGGTTGAAACATTAATAATGCAGATTAAACTTAATTTGTCTCTACTGTAGGTATTTACTGTGAATAGCCCAAAAATTTGTGAGAAAAATCTTGCAGTATTCCACAAATGTTATCCAAGTCAACAGTTAGTGCAGATCATTGACAGGTAAATGAAGTTTTTCTACTAAAAATAAAATAGGAAATGTCAGGCTTATATTCAGAGAATTAGGCTAATGACGTTGGCACACAATCATTCTTCATTCACCAAACTAGGGCTAACGATGTGCTCTGATATTTACAAAGATAAGCATCTCTTCGGGAGTTTGTATCATAATGGTTAATTTCATAGCTTTCATAATTGAATTACTGGGATCAAATCTTAGCTCCACATTTACTAAACTTGAAACCCTGGAAAAATATCCTGTATCTTGTGAATTACTTTAATATCATCATTAATCAAATAAGCACCATTTTTCCTGCCTTATGAAAGACAGAGAAAGCTAATCATAATTATCATATACCAGGACATTAAATAAAGATAGTTGTGCTGACATTAGACATCATATTTCTGACTGCAAGAATTGGTTTCTATTGTTGATATTGTTGCCTTGTTTCTATGCTACTTAGCCTAACTCTCATAAGCACAAATAGGTGAAGTGGAGAGTCACCTATTCTACAATTATCAACTGAGATTATTATACCACTGGTATATTAGGATCTGGTGATACAGTGATGCATAAGACATATGAGATCTCTTTTCTGAAAAAACAAAACAAAACAAAAAAAAACAACTAACATTTTAAGCAAGGGAAACAGATACTAAACTGACCATCAATTAGCATCAGGCAGTAAACTTTCTGGTTAGATAATTACCACAAGGCAGTATGGCAATGCTGTTACTTTGGTAGGAAATGTCTGTTTGAAAAGGTGAAAACTAGGGGTTGGTCTATACGGTAGGCAGAGTAATGAGCCCTTGGCTCCCACTCCAAGATTGTTACACCCTAATCTCTGCTATTTGAGAATATATTGCTTTATATCCCAAAGAAAAATTTGCAGAAGTGTTCCTGGATTGTCCAGTGGCCCAATATGATCAGATAGGTTCTCAAAATCAGTAGACCATGCTTGTCTTCTTGGTATCATAGACATACAACTTACCTGAGTTTGAGGACAAGGAAGGCAACCTTTATCCCAGGAGGGGGAGGTCTCTGGAAGCTGTGAAAAGTACTGAAAGCCATTTTCCCCCCAGGGCTTCCAGGAGGGACAGCAGCCTTGCTAAAACCTAGATTGTAACCAGTTGAATTTTATTTCAAGATCTCTACCCTCTGTCAAAATGTAAAATAATAAATCTATGTTGTTTTAGCCACTTGTCTGTGGTAATTTGTTACAGCTGCAAATTTACAGACCAGAATAATGAGAAAGAAACGTCAGTAAAACTGCAGACACAACAGTACTGGCAGTGGAAACAGCTAGGACAGTCACCAACACTGGTATAGGGTGTTAGGGATAGAAGAAAGGCAACCATCAGAATCTTTCTCTACATGTACAGGGAAATTCTGGAAGGACATGATCAAATTTATTTGTTTTAAAAGGCTACTTTTCTGTGGGAATTGAATATAGATGGAAGTAGTCAAAGCATAACCATCAGTTACAAGATTCAGGAAATGCACAGAAATCCTTTTGAAACTACATTTTATAATCACCCAGCATGGTGGAGTTGTCAGCCCAGAGCAGAAAGGAAAATCATGATGACGTTTGCAATGAAAATTTCTCCATGTCTCAAGACAGCCACTGGAATGTGTGACATCTAAGATGGACAGTTGTGTATGCAGAGATTCCATGTTCCCTCTGGCCTACAAAAAACTTATCCTAAGGCCACTCAGAAAAGATTTTTAGCAAAAATAATTATCTGGTTCAGTCTGTGATCCTATCACCACTTGTAATTAGTTATAAGGGCTGCTTAACATGTGAAAGGTATGATGTCAGTCCACTTTATTTTGCTTTGCTTGTAGAAGCTGGCTCTATATTCATGTTAAAGAAAATGGTAATCAAAGCAGAATCTCACCAGTAAAGCATAATTTTCAAAAGTTGTAGGAAATAGCACCCATGCAAATGTAAGTACATGTCAAAGATATTAACTCACTTTAACTAATTAATTCATTATAAATTAATGATCCCTATAATCACATCTTAATGTGTATAGATATCTACCTATGTGCATGCATAGATACATAAAATTTAATTAAACATTGGAATAAGTTTTATTAATCATATTCAAAATTTGTTAATACCAAGGAAAAAGAGATGCATTTGGGTTGCTGTATTGTTGGTCACAAGAACTTCCTTCTTCATATAAAAAAAGAGCTTTAAAAAAGCAGACGATTGAAAAATGAAACCCAGTTCTTCTCTGAAAGATCACTTAGTAACCTCTTTGACCTCTTCTGAAATTTTGGATTATTTTTGTCATTTATCTGACATTCTCCCATGCTCTTTTCCCAATACGTTCCTGTGATCATAAACAAATATCCAAAGATAATCCTGTTTTCAAACACAGGCTTTCTACTTTTGGTCTGCAGTAAAAAATGTAAATGAACCACATAAGTCTCCTTGAATTTTCTCTGAAAATCTAGAATGATATATTTGAGCTGAGCAATCGCTGATGCTCAGGAATTTTCTTCTTTCTGAAAAAATTCACAAGAGAACTTTATTACACTTTAAAGAGCCTTACTCATTTGCTTTTGTGTCCTGAGGCTATGAAACCTAGTGTAAAGCATTTGTTCCACCAGATTTCATCACAGCACTCATGAATTTGGGTGATTTTTCTTCAGTTCTAAAAATTTATCTAAAGTCTCTGATATTCCATAAAAGCTGCTTTACTACCTTGGAGCCAGGCCTAGTGTCATGTTCTTATGAGAATTTTGTAGGCCTTGACTCCACACATAAAGACAATTCTTATTTCCTACTACTGGTTTTGTCAGGGCTCATTAAGTGAGAATGATACTCAAATTGACCTCCTATGTGATCTTGGTTACACAATTTATTGTCTAATTGTAATTTGGTACAAAGGCAGATATGTTTTATGAAATTCTGTAAATGTATTTGTTCCCGAATTCTGAGAGTTAGAGAGATATAACCCCACTTAAAAAATGTTTCATTCCAGTTTGCAAATGCATATTCCCCAAATTACTAATTAGAAATGGATTTCCCAAAAAACCAGAAAAAAGCTCCACATATATTCATGAATATTAAACAATGGTGCTAACTGTATTTCATTCAAACAGTAACAAAAATATGATTTTTCTTATTAGTTCATGATGTTCTATGAAATCTATTCATGGTCTAGTGGATACTGCGAGAGAGGGGTAGGCGGCATTAAATCTTCTACTTTCATGAAATACATCTGCTTCTGGGATAAAAAAGTTCCTAGAGATTTGGACTTAGCCCATCAAAGCATTCTGAAAATTATCTGCGTAACATCGTCTCAGAAATCTGTACTGAAAGCCAATTTTTGGAAGCAACAAAAGTTTTTTTATTCAATATTCTTCCCTTTCCACAGAGTAGTAAGACTCCTTTGCTGTACATGCTACTAAAATATTTTAAAACTAAGCATCAGGAAATACACCTGTAATGTAAGAAGCATTTTTATCCCAAGGAAAGGTATTTTTATTTTTATTTATGTAATAATCAAAGGCTTAATAAAACAAGCACAAATAATAGACAGTTATGGTAACATTTGGAGTCTCTGTTGTCTGAGCATATCGCATAGACAATAAAAATAACATTATAGCCCCTTTTTAAGAGAGGTAAGGAGAATTTATCGCTTTATTTATTTATTTATTTATTTGGTACCAGGAATCTAACTCAGGACCTTGCACTTGGCAGTCAGGTGCACTGACACTGAGTGAGAATTCATCATTTTAATTGAGTATGATTACTGAAACTTTGCTTTAATATATTTGGCAGTAAATGATTCAGCAGCTTTCCCCCTCCTTCTAAGCAAACTAATTAAACTGAGCCCATTTTGGCAAAATTTAACACATTTCTTTATTTCTCTTCAGACTCAATATTTGCAGATTTTATATACTTTGGCAAATAAAAACTTTTCTGGAAAACTTTTAAAACTTTCTATATCTATTCATGCTTTAACTCTTACTATGTTTTTTCACATTGTGAAACAACCAAACATTTAAAAAGAAAAACTATTTTTTTGACTTTAATAAACTGATATTCATCAAATTGCATTGCTTATATATTCACACTTCCGTGCTACCATCATCCAGTGTGATTTCATGTTCTGAAATGCATATTAATTGCAATTAGCAACATAACTAATTTCTGCTGCACAGAAGAAATTGCAAAATTGATAAGCCTACCCTATAGTGAGATATTTAAGGCAACAGATCACTACAAATATATACCATGATAGGTACATATTTGGTGTTTTCAAAGAACAGCAAGAAACTTGCTTTATATGATATAAGAACTGTGTAGGGAAGACTTAAGAAAAGGCATAGAAGTTATTCAGGAGAGATGGCTACTGTAAAGTTTATTTACAAGACTGCTAGGGATCCATGAACAGCGAAAGAAGAAAACGAACCCTATTCCACTTCCAAACAAAGATCTGTTATTGAAAGTCAGAGTGAAGATCTATAGGCAGAAATAGAGACCATTGAAACCTTCTTATTTTCTTTTAGGGAAAGACTTGAAATCCTTCCTTGTGTCTTATAAAGACAGACATGGTGGAGGGCAGCAGGTTGGTTTAGCATACATAAGAAGAAGGACCAGAGATATTAGGTAATGTGGAAAGAACATTAGACATTAGAGAGTCCAAAAAGACAGTTTTCTAGCTGAGTGATCTTGAGCAAACACTTCAAGTTTTCAAACAGTGGGATATAACCCATCAATTTAGTTAACTCAGGTTAGCATTTAAAAACAAAACAATATTATGATATAGAGTAGATAAAGCATTGACGATTGCCTTGTATTTAACAAGGATAAGTACTACCTCATGAAATTTTGCTTTAGATATACCATAGCATATATAGGTATATATATCTTTACTGTGAAATGAAAAGCATTTCTTACCCTGAGTCATCAGTTAAAAAAATTGAAAGCCCTTGGAATAATTCCACTTAGTATCTGTTTTGTTTTGTTTTCACTAGCGGAAGAAATTTGGTAAAATATCTACTTTTATTATTACACTATCTATTGAAAATAAAAAGGCCAAGAAAATAATGTGTATAAATGCAGATGTACTACATGTAGTACAACACACATGAATAAAGTTCTGTACTTATTGTTAGTCTTCTACTGCTGCTACTGCTACTACTGATACTATTCCTGATATGATGCAGTGGATTCTTAAACCTCCACGATGGAGTTTCAGAGGTAAAGAAAAAAGAGAATGAGTCTGAGACCTTGATTTTCTGTTTCATCTCTTCTCTAAATCTCAATGCAGATTTTATTCTAGTAATTTCAGTCCTCCTCATAAAATACTCCAATGATTCCCCAGTGGGAGTTGGAATAAAATCATGAATTACAAAGTCTTCCTGAACAGCCATTATCTACCTCTCTGACTCTACATTACATGAAATTTTACCTTTAATTTACATTTACTTCCCCATGGGAAGTCACAATGGCTTTCTTTCTCTTCCTCAAGCTGGGCCCACCTGTTCCCTTCTTGAACCATTGTGATGGTCCACTCTGTGCAGATTATCCTTTTGTATGACAAATCCACTAAGTATATTTACTTTTATTCTCTATCCTTGCACCTAGAATATTTAGCAGATGTTGATTATTTTAACAGGTGTACATCCTATTCACTTGTTGGAAAGAAAATACCTCTGTAAGTATCTTCTTGTCTGTAAGAGTCACCTCTACACTACCACTGGCTTGAGAGACTTTCCATACAGAAACACAAATAAATCAAAGGAAATAATCATAAGAATATATTGGACAATTTTATTATTTTTCTTTGAATTTCTTCTGCTTGTTCCTTTTCACACAGTCTTACTTCTTATATGCACTTTTATCAACAATAGTCTTCTCTAGTACATTTTTCTGAATAACTTTTTTTTCCCATTAAATTTATTGGTACATTTTAGGTATAAAATGCAGTTACATTCATCATTGGGATCTTGTACCATTACATGAGTATCTTGGTTCTTATTATTTTCCCTCTTCCCCTGCCCTCCCTTCACCCCCTCCACCCTTCCCTATTTGCAAAGACTTTGTTTCCATGTTTTTCCTCTTCTCGTATTTTTTCTTTTCCCTTTTTTCCTTTCCCCTACCCCTCCCACTTCCCCTGCTGCTTTAGACCTTTTCTTCCTGTTGCACAATATCAATTATACATTTTTTAAATTACAATATCAAGATCTAGGAGACATTACCATAGATTTTACAGAATTTAAAAGGATATAGAAAGCATATTATAAAAATCTTTTTTGAAATAAATTGGACAACTTCTAAGAAGTACCTTGGAAGACAAATTAATGAAACTAACTCTGGAGGAAATATCAAATTTGAATAGCACCTATTAAAGAAAGTATATTCCTAGCTTGAAAACCTACCTATATGACAACAGCAGGCTCATAAACATTTTAACTGATAAATTATATCAAACAATTAAAGCAGAAAAAAGAAGGAACACTTCTCCCCTCATTTTAGGAAATCAACATTGTGCTAATCCTAAAACTGGATAAAGATAATAGAAGAAAAAATATGAACATAGATAGATATTTGTTTAACAAACTATTAGAAGTCAGATCTGGCAGGATGTAGAAAGTGGTTTTGTTATAGGGATGGCAGTGTTGGTTCAGCATTGGAAGATTCACCCCCAAAAGTCATCATTTTAACAGAGAAAAGGAAAAAGCTATATGATCCTGTCACTAGTTGGAGAAGAAGTATTGGACTAAATTCTACAGCTGTTCATGGTAAAAGCTATCAGGAGGCTAGAAGTAGAACAGAACCTTCTCAACAGATTAAAGACATGTACTCCATACTTCCAGGGAGAACGCCTTATATGAATGGAGAAGATACAATGCTTTCTCCTTAAGGTGGGGAACAAGGGCAGATATGCTTACTCTTTATCTGTCCATTAAACTTTGAAACCTAGGCCCCACCAAACTAGTCTGGCAATAAAATGACACAATTAAGATAGGATTGGGAAGGTAGAAGCAAAATCTTTATATGTAGATGAAATGATCATCTACAGAGAAAATACCAAGAAATCTCTAGGAGTCCCTAGAACTTGTATTTGAATTTAGCAGGATTAGAAAACACAAGGTATATATAAAAATTCAGGTCTGTGTATACTTGCTGTAAATGAAGAATTGGATATTGAAATTTATAAGTTATGTAGGAGTACAAAGGACCTAGAAAAGTAAAAAACAAAACAAAACAAAAACAGCGTTGGAAGACGTTTAGTACCTAATTTTAAGACTTCTTCTAAAGCTACAGTAATCAAGGCAGTGTTGGTGTAAGGAAAGTCATATAGGTCATTTGAAGAAAATAGCCGGGGATTTAGCTCAGCGGTTTCGCTGCCAGCTGCACAAGCGCAAGGACCAGAGTTCGATCCCCGGTACCAAAAAAAAAAAAAAAAAAAAAGCGAATGAAGAAAACAGAGAATCTAGCAATAGAACCACACATATATGGTCCACTGAGTTTTGAAAGATTATTTAACATTAGCATTTTATAGAATATAAACTCAGTTCAAGAGCCGAGGAAGAGATAGTGTTTTCAGCAAACAGCACAAGAACACCTGGTATCCATATATAAAAAATTAACCTCAACTCTCTATTTCCATACATGAAAATAACTTGAAGGGATCTATCAACCTAAAAATGAAAGCCTAAATATTAAAACTTTAAGAAGAAATTATAAGGGAAAATGTTTATGAATTCAGGGTAGGCAAGAACTACCTAGGATACAAAAGACATAATGTATAAAAGAAACAAATTGATAAATGAGATTCCATCAAAATTTAGAACTTTAAATGACATCATTAAAATGAAAAGTAGTCCTTAAACAGACCATATTTACAATGCATATAACCTATGACCAGAATATATAAAGAACTCTTACAGCTCATTAATAGACAACCCAATTAAAATGTGGACGTAAGAAGATGATAAATAGCCAGTATAGCAGAAAGAAAGGTGTGCAACTCTAGAATCAGAAAAATTCTAATCAGTACAATAACAAGATTGAATTATACACTCAGTAGGGAGGTGAGTTAAAAGTTTTAAAAGCCTTGTCATGACTTTTTCTTTTTGTTGGATTCTCCCCCTTTGCATTTAATTTGTCACGCCCAATGGATTCATTTCTGCTAGGTTTCCTGGGATTGTGATCCTCATTGTCTTTTCCTAGGGTATTGTCTAAAATTTTTTGGAGTGCCAGTTTGATATTCTTGAAGTTCCTGAGGTGCTCTTTATCATGAAAGTATCGTATTTCTCCATCAATTTTGAAAGATAGTTTTGGAGGATACATCAATCTGGGTTGGAGGCTGTTTTCCTTTAGGGCTTGAAATACATCACTCCAAGCCTTCTTGCCTTGAGGGTTTGCATTGAGAAGTCTGCTGTGATTCTGATGGACTTTCCTTTGTATGTGATTTGTTTCTTTTCTCTCACTGCTTGTAGAATTTTGTTCTTCTGTTGGATTTCTGGAATCCTAACTATTATATGCCTATGTGTAGATTTTTTTTGATCAAGGCTAGCTGGAGTCCTATATGCCTCACTTATCTGTATGTCAAGTTCTTTTCCCCTCCTTGGGAAGTTTTGTGCCATCACTTCTGTGAAGAGGTTTTTTATGTCATCTGCACTCTCTCCTGTTTCTTCATTGACTCCAATCAGTCTTATGTTATTCTTCTTTGCATCGTCTAGCAGCTGCTGGATTGCTTTCTTGTGTTCCTTTACAATTTCAAAGCAATTTTTCTTTTCCTGGTCACTAATTGCAATCTTTTCTTCTATATCTGAAATTCTATCCTCACATGGGTTCATTCTGCTGTGCAGACTTTCGATGGAGTTTTTAATCTCCTGGAAATCTGTTTGCATCCGTTTTATGGATTCCATTTGTTTCCTATGTTCTGAATAACTTTTTGAAAGCATTTCTTTTGCCTTTAGAGATGGACTCACAGAATAAGAGTGTTTATATGTAGTAATCTTAGTGTTTAGCATCTTCTGGAGGTCACAGACATTCACATACCCCTTAGTTGTAGCAGTTTACTAATAGAAATCCATGCACGAACTCATTGGAAATCCATGGACAAAGACTAAGAAAGTCTGTCTAAGTCCCATGCCATGGTTCTACAGATGAATAAAATGGATACCAGAGAAGTAAAGTAACGTGTGCAAGGACAAACAGTTGAATATGGTATCTTACTCCCAAACCATTACACTCTACACCTCCCAGTGTCATTTTTTAGTCTGGTTGTTATCAACCTAGGGTAAACTCTGGGGTTCTTTTGTGCCAAATGAGCATTTTACCACTAATATAGCTATGACTAAATGGTATTTTTCTTTTTAACATATTGATATTATATATACATAAATATATCAAGATATTAATACATCAATATTTGTGCATTTGCTCGTGGTAAGATTTGAATTACATATTTTAATTATCTATAAAAATCATCATCTTCATCGAGACATCTTAAGATCTATAAAGAAGGAACTTTCCAATCTTCCAATTATTCTATCAAATTATTCATCATATGATAATTAAAATTCAATTTGAAATTCTCTGGAAATGTTCCTGTAAAGCCTGTTCATACTACTCACTGTTGAGATTCCCCATCCCCCTCCCAGGGTTAAGGTTAGTATATTTGGGAAACACTAGCTGTTGAGACAATGAGACAGGGAAAGAATGAAAAACAGTAAAGGTACCTCAGTGGGCAAGTGGTCTTTAACACTGCTGGAGAACTCTAGAAAATTGATTTGGAATACTTCAGAGCTGTCTCCTCCAGCAGCCCTGTGGAAATTTTGCACAAGCCTCTTGCATTGTTGGAAGCTAATTCTGTGAGCACTCACTCTCTGAGCTCCTTCTGCTTGCCTTGTGTGCAAGGTGAATGTGAACTTCGTCCAGAGTCTCAGTTGTCTATAGAAACAGTAAGGCAAATCCTGAGGTTGAACAGGTGATGCGCCAATGGTGTCTGCCATATTCTCTCTCACAATTGTGTGATTATATCATTGGTCATCAGTGTTTATGTCATTAGCATAAACTATGTGCCTGTAGACTTAGAGCAATATCAAATATTTTTTAAAAACTCAACCGGTCAATTCACAGAATAACTAGAAATCCATTTAATTCTTGGCTAAGTTTCTAGTTCCAGGTAAGATAGAATAAATACGAAATGTTTTGTTTCTTATGGTTTTTTATTGCATTTTATTTTTTTAATTAATTTTATTGGTACTATTTAAATATACATAACAATCACATTCATCAAAAGGGGTTTGTTTCCTCTTTTTCTTTCATTCCCCTCCCCTCATTTCAACCTCCTCTCCCTCCTTATTTACAAAAGCTTTGTTTCCATTTTTTTCCATCTTTTATTGACTTTTTCCCTTTCCCCCTTTCACAGTTTCTCTTTCCTTTTGAACAGTTTCTTCCTATTTCATGTTCTCTTAAGTGAAATAAATGGGACACATATGTGTCTCTCTAGTGTGAGAAACTGAAAGAGTAAATAAGGAACAAAATATGTAATAGATAATATGAAATAGGAAGAAACTGTTTCTTACACTTCTATATTAACTAAATAACACTGAACAGTTTGTCTTGGATAACTTTCAAAACTATAAAAAGTTGATAGGAGAAGGCAAGTTAGGAGGGAATACAAGAATTTAATGTACGATTTCAGCTGTGATTCTACAATTTTCCCCTCCAATCCCCAGCATGAACCAGAATGGGCATTGGCCCAGAAAGAGTTACAAGAAAAGCCCAGTAGTTCAGGCTCTAGGGCACTGAGAGAAATTTCATAAGTCCTCCTGTCCCTATTTGTTTGTTTTTGTTTATTTGGGGTTGTTGCTTTTTTCTTGATACATTTATCCTGTAGTCCCAAAGCAATCTAACATCAATCCAGTGGGAACTTGCAAAAGACAAAATCCTGGGACAGGGGGATTTTTTTCCTTGATGAGTAGACTGTGATCTTAACAGGGTAGGATAAACCTTTCCGGGCATTTCTGTGCATCTCTGTTATTTTGTAATTTAGCCTAGCTGTGGACACAGTCATGAAAAAACATGCAAGAGCAGAGAAGTGAACGCTTGCTTTCTCAAATGAACACAGAAAGATAAGTCTCAGAGGGAAAAACAAATACACCATATCGATGATATCCAACTATTTATGAACTCTCAGGATAAGTCTGACCTGTGTTTTCCTAGATCTTATTCTTATCATACAGTGCATGGAGAAGAAGACTGAACATAGGATATGTTCAAATGGTAATACAGTGACCTTGAATTTTAGTTTAGAATTACAAACTACAAAAAGTGGGTTATAATTTTTTGCTTGAAACTAACTAGTTTTGCTGGTTACTAAGGTAAAAGTATCAACATTGTCTACATGACTAGAAAAGATCTAGTGTCATTGTATAATATCCACAGTGAGCTGATTACTGTCCCCAAATAATCAGCATGTTAAAATTAGGAAAATCTTATCTCACGTGGGAAAAGATTATTCACAGATACCACCACTGAGAAGATGCTAATGTTAATATTATCTGACAAATATGTAAAACCAGCTAGTAAATGTTCCAGAAGGAATCACAAACACTTTGGAAAAAAAAGAAATATAAAATCTCAAGAAAGAAATAGAAGATATAAAGAAGAAAGAAGTGGAAATTTTAGAACTGAAAATTACAATAATGGAAAATTTAAAAAAGAAACTCACTAATTGGTCTCAATGGCAGTTTGGGAATGATAGAGGGAAGAATTAAAAAAATTGAAAATAAACTAAGAAAAAAAATCTCATCTAAGCGTCAGAGAGCAAAAATATTGAAGGAGTGAGTAGAGTTGATAGACTGCAGGATGACAACAAAAAGTCAAATATTGCAGTCCTCAGATTACCAGGAAGAGACAAGAAATAAGACAGTGCAACAAGAAAATGTTTAAAGATATCATCACTGAAACTTGAATTTAGCAAAAGAATAATCCCAGTTTCTAGAAAAAGAGTGATTTTCCAAGAAGATAAACCCAAAGAAAGTTATGCTTAGGTTTAGAATAATCAAACTACTGGGATTAAAGCCAAAGCAAATTCTTAAAGAATCCAGAACAATATAAGGCATTATCAATACAGGAACAATGATTTAGTGCTGAAGATTTCTCATTACAAAAAACTCAGATCAGGCACAACTGTTTTCAGAACGATGGAAAAAATAATTTCAATGTGTAATTCTATATTCAGCAGAAGTTTCATTCATTAATGAAAGTAAAATAAAAAAACAATTCTCAGATGCAGGAAAATTAAGCGTTTGTGTTGCTGGCATATCTGCTCTAAAATAATTGCAACATGAATTTCATTAAACAAAAGAGAAATGATATCTGACAGAAATTTACAATATCAAAGATGAAAGAATAACAACAGAAATGGTAGAATCTGGGTGACTATAACAAAACTATTACATTATTTCTTCTTCAGTTCTTTAAATAGCTTTGATGGTTGGAAGCAAAAATTATAACAATTTTTCATGAATGTAGAAGTAACCTGTGGAAGCTATAGTGCAATTGGGGAAGGGTAAGGAGACCTATATAATGATAAGGTTTTCTATATTCACCTTAAAATGCTACAGTTTCAAGGCTAACTAGACTGACAAAAATGCAGTATGTACATCATCATTTATAAAATAATTGCTAAAATAACTCGACAAATCAAAATTTCAAGAGGTACATTAAAAGAGAATACCAAAAGAAAGTTTCCAAATAACTTATTATAAAGTAAGAAATGAGGAAAACAAGGGGAGAATAAAACAAAGAGAAACATTAAACAAATTTTTTACAAAAGCTAGACCTAACTCCAGTTAACTGAATTAACTGTGAATTTTTTAAACATGCTGATTAAAAAAAAAACTGTTAGAATGAATTTAAAGATATGACTCAAATGCTGCCTAAAGAATTTTCAAGTGTAATGATATAAATAGCTTAAAATTTAAATTATAAATACACTAATTAAAAGAAAGCTGAAATAATTATATTAATATCACACAAAATAGATTTCAGAGCAAAACATTTTCAGAGATAAGGGTGGCTTTATATAATAGTAAACATGTTAGTTTACCAAGAAGACATAAAAATCCTAAATGTGTAAATACCTACTTGCAGATACATGAAACAACAAAGAAGAAAAATGTCAGATTTGAAAGGAGAAATAGAGAAGGCTTAGTATACTATAGTATACTTAGAATTACTATAGTAATCAGAGCAGTGTTCTACTTGAGGCAGGGTGGACGTTTAGCTCAATGGAACAGAATGAAGACAACAAAAGGAGACTCATATGAATATAGCCAAAAGATTTTTGGCAAAAGTACAAGAGAATTTTTAAATGATAGTCTTTTCATCAAGTAGTGATGAAATATGGGGATAGCATATGAGAAATGAATCTCAATATAAATATCACATGTTATACAAAAAGTAACATAGATCATAGATCTGAATGTAAAATACAGAACTATGAAACTTTAAGCAGAAAACATTTGAGAACAAATTTATGGCACAGGGTTTTGGTGAGTTCTCAGACCTAACACCAAATGTACAGTTTATAAAATAAACAATTGGTACACTGAACTCAACCAAAATTAGAAATATTTTCTTCACAAAACACATGGTTAACACCAGTAAAAGACAAACTAAAGTCTGTGAGAAGCCATTCACAAATCACATATAAGACTGAGAGCTTATATGCTGAAAATATAAAGAACTCTCAATGATTAATATCAAGAAAACAAACAATCCTATTAGAAACTGGTCAAATGTCTTGGAAAGATATTTCACTAAAAAGCATACATAAAGCTGGCAAATTAACACATGAAAGATCGCTTAACCTCATTAATCATTAAGAAAATGCAAATTAGAGCCATAATGACATATTATTACATGTGTATTAGGATGACTATAATAATAACAGGGACATTACATCCTGAATTTGATGTGGAGTGACTTGAAGTCACAGATATTGGTAGTAGGAATGTAAAATGATATAATCAGTATGAAAAACACTTCTACTTTTTCTTAAAAAGTAAAATAAATTCTCACTATCTAACTCAAGGATCAGATCGCTCGGTCTATATTCTAGAGAAGTAAAAACTTAATATTCACTCAATATTTACACAGAAATGGACACAATTGTTCATAGACTCCAATAATTGCCCATGGAAAAAGTGTTCATTACTATCAAATGCATAAATACTTTCTAGATTTAAAAAAAAAATCAGACAGACTTAAATCTTACAAATAAATCAACTAAAAAATTTAAAAATTACCCCAAACTAGAAACAATACAAATGCTTTTTAATGGTAGAATTGATTAAAAACTTGATAAATGTCCACAGTGTAATCAGCCAGTCACAAAAACAAATGAATGGTTACTTCACACAACAAATTAGACGAATCTCCAAAGAATTTTGGTGCTGTGTTTGGGTAGATTGCATATTCATGGTTTCATTTATGTAGCACTCTTGAAAAGGTAAAACTATGGTAATGGAGAATAGATCAGTGGTTTCCAGGGATTCGAGAAATGAGTAGGAAGGTGTGAATGTAACTGGGTGGCAAGTGAGTTATTTTCTTATTTTATTTTATGTTATTTTATTTTGTGAGAGTAATGAACTGTTCTCTATTCTAATTAGGGTGGTAGCTGTATGGATCAGTACATGTATTAAAATTCACAGAACAGTACACATACACACACACAAAGTTCAATTCACCATGTGATACTTTAAAATTAATTAAAAAGAAAAAAAGACTCCTAAATGTTGAAGTATTGAAAATATTGAAAATTCCAAAGAAGGGATTCTATTTACAATAAAAGCAAACTGCTTAAAATTCTTTTGGCCCATTCTCTCCCCATCTCACCTACACAGTAACAAACTGAAAATATCTCTTTCTTCATTATGTTGTCCCCAAACTGAGCCACACTTACTGTGTGTTTTTCTGTTTCTCATTTAGGAACCTATTTCTCTTTCATGTGCTCATTTCCTCTCTTACTTTTCCTGAGTAAATAATTTGAATTCAGCTTTGCACTTTACCCTCTTAGCTGTTTTCTAATTCTTTACACTATGTGATCAGGATTCGGTTTGGTTAAGGTAGAATTCTCTTTAATGGGACAAAAATAAGAGGGTAGTAAATTAATGAACTGGAACACCAAAATAGTTAAATAACTCCTTAGGGACATACAACAAGCCAAAATTGGAAGCAGGGAATAAATTTAGGCCTCTTAAATTTTCTATCCTCCAATGCATATCAATATACAATGCATATCAAATTCATGCATGTTAAAATTCTTGTATACCATACTTATCAACCACAGTGCTTTAAAATAGTTCCTTTGCTTAGAAATCTGGTTATTAAATAAAATTCTAAATAGTACTGCTGGTAAAAATTGCATTTTGAACTATTTATGAATGCATTTAGTTTAAAGACCTCCTTTGAATAAATAAACTTCCTAGGCCTCTCTCAAATGGTTTTAAGGGTTGGATTTAAGAGTTAAAAGAAGTTAAGAGTCACCCTAATGGTGTAGTTTTCATCTAGCAGTTCTAAAATACAGTTAACCTATCAGGTTTTGACAGTGACATCTTTTGCTACAAATGTAAGCCTGTAATCATGATTTCAGGAAGTGATCATAGAACTGGGAGCTAAGAGAAGAAGCATTTCTCAGTCCCTGATGACAAAGCTCAGTACATGCTATTTGGCTTCCTGTTGGCCATGGGAGGTGACATAATACAGCCTGTTAATGAAATATTTGACAATTCAGTGTTCAAAAGGACTAAAATACACAGCCAGAGCCAATAACATTCATGAAAGCTGACATAAGATCAATAATATAGTGGCTGAATTTGATAACTAACTTCTTGTTATCCTTAATTACCTATTATGAGAGCATACCTTGCAGGCTAAAACAAAAAAGAGCTACTTAATTTAAAGAATGTTTTTGCCCAGCTGAGTCATCTGCTAAGAAACTGGGGTGAGAGAGAAGGGTTTTGGCTCTGGTTAAGTTTAAGGCAGAGAAGAATGATGATGATGGTAATAAGTAGGGGGAATGTTTTGTACTGAATGTTCCTTTAGGTGGGGTTTCAGCTCCTAAAATAAAAGCAATGGAAACCAGAAGGTAAAGTAGCAATTCACAATAGGATTCTGGGAGCGGGAAGGGAGAAGGGAGTAGAGTCACGGCGTCCCTGAATTACGCTGTTTAATGAGGAAGAAGATCTAGAGATAGCACTGGGCATGGATTTTCCAAAGAATATCCAGACGCAGATGTGATTTAGCTCTGGGGCTCTTTCTGCAGTAGCTGGCGGTCACCCAGCATAGAGATGAACAATGAAATTGTTCTTAAGAACATTAGAACATTGTAATTTGGGCAAGAAAGTCTTTTTTTCTTAGCAAAGGGGATGTAAGTTATGGCTGAGCTCATGTAACCATATGAGTGGATGGTGGATGAAGGAGGTTCCCTATAGGAATATCAAAGCTGTTTTGTTAGAAAGTAGATAACAGCGATTTTGCAGAAAAAAATGAAATATATCTATCCTAATATCCCACTGGATTGCCTACTGATTTGATAAAATTGGACAGATTATATTAAATTTACCAGATCTGTAATTAAGAGACAAGTATACTTATTAGTAGAGTCAGTTTGGGATAAAATAATATACAGAATCTGCCAAAAAAACGTGTGCACACTTCAGGAAAAGAAAAAGAGTATGATGTTTTTTCAACAGATGGTGTTACCCTAGTATGAGGAACCCTAGAGGATGTCATATATTGCAGAAAACCCACTACACCACTGGCTCCTAGAGAAGGCATTGAAAATGCATGTGTAGCAATCTCAGCAACTGAGGCTACCCAAACAGTAGTTCACCATACTGATAAATATTTGAGAGTTAATAGTCACCACTTGGTGCACCTCGTGCTATTATAGAGGCCAAAGGTAACTTGTATTAATCTCATGATATTTCAATAAATTTAGTATTAAAATATTTATACAAGTTTTTCTTTTCCTGAAATGTGCATACATTCTTTGGCAGACTCTCTCTCTCTCTCTCTCTCTCTCTCTCTCTCTCTCTCTCTCTCTATATATATATATATATATATATATATATATGGCATTATTTTCAAAAGTAATGACATGAATCTTATTCACAGATACAGTGAACATTACCTACAATCTCTTTAAGTCACTAATGAGGGAACCACCGGAAAGACATGCTTGCTGATTGAAATATTGATAGGAGACCAAGGCATGATGGCACACACTTGTAATCCCAGCACTGAGGGGGCAAGTCAGTAGGATTGCTGCTGTGATTCTGAGGCCAGCCTGGGTTACATAATGAGTTCAGGGCCAGCCTAAATTACATAGTGAAACCCTGCCTCAGAAAAATATTGGTAGGAGAGATTTGTGAATTCCTGGACAACAAACAGGGTAAAGTAGGTTAAAAAAAATTAGATATAGAACTGAGTAACATAAGGAGAAGAAAATGGTAGCTCTTGTGTCTATCTTTTCTATAGAAAAATGCACCTTATCAGTCTTTTTTTTTTTTCTTACCAGGGATCAAACTCTGGACCTTGCGCTTGTGAGGCAGGCAGCTGGACCACTCAGCTAAATCCCTGGCCCCCTTAATCAGTCTTTTACAAATTAATATTTGACATTACAGAGTCTATAGTGTAAGTAATAGGAAAAAAATCCATCAAATTCATATATTGTCCATAGAAAAATCAGATCACCATTTACATGACTTTGTAATCTTTGTCATATGTCAAAATACTGGATAAGTTTTCATAAAGATGTGAGATTTCTGGAATTTCAAGGGTAATTGATGAAATGTTAAGTATCATTATGACCACACAGGTCAAGCCTGAATTACATGAGACTTCATAATGATTTTTCCTTATCTCTTCCTTCCATACATATTTCTCAGTACTTCAACATTCACTTTCCTCAAGTATATTTTTCCATAGTTTTTGTTGCCTGCTATAGGTCAAGCATGTAAGTTTTCAACAAACGGTCATTAAACAAAGAAAGAATCCTTTCAAATTTCATTGGCTCTAAATTGCCTCATAATATTTATTTATTTCCTTAAATCAAAATGCTTATTTCAGGTAGAATTCTGAGTCAGAGTAAATTCAAACCACTTCATATTTTTCCATAATGATGCTACTATGTAGACTTCAGGAAAGAATTCTAATATAATAAGTTATAAATGTAATTAACTAAAATTATGCATACTTAACTGTATACTTTACTGAAACAGACTAATGAGTTTTCCAAATATTTTTATTTAGACTAACAAAAGAATTATTTATGACACCTCGTTAAGTAATAAATGAATTAGAAGGGGCACAAATGTCTGGTTTATTAATTGAGGCTTTCTATAATAGCAATATTAATCTCATGTAAGATTATGCAGCACATACTATGTGATAGGTATAGGTTATGTGCTATTCATGTATTTCCCCATTGCATAGCCTAAGTCTATAGAGTCACTGTGGGTGATAGAAAATGTGTAGAGTTTCAAACTATCAGTCTGTATCCATGTTTTCAAATTCTTGATTTACAAATCCCTTTTGTAAATACTTAATCCCTTTGAGTCTCTGTTTTCTTTGGCTGAAGTAGAAATGATAATGTCAGTCCCATTTACATCCTAAAGATCTGAAGATCAGTTATTCTGAAGATCAGTTGTATTTGTATAGCACTTCATAGATTTCAAAAGATTTCACATATCCTGCCTGCTTCTGGTTTAATATTTTTTCTACTCTCTCAAGTAGCCATCTTCACACGAAAGAGTAAAGTGACTGAATTATCTACTTTATGTGTCTATTAGTCTTGAATCTGTCCTTATTTTCAACTGCACATGTCTTCAAAGAAAAATTTCCTATAGATCTTCTGTGGATACTTTCTTTGACCCATTGAGGAGTCAGTATATAGCCTCCCTGTCAGGGTAAAAAGAAGAAAGTAAAGGGAAATCATGTACAGTAATGTGTGAAGTCAGTTGAACAGATGAACAATTGTTAAAGGAAGGAAGGAAGGAACGGAGGGAGGGAAAGAAGGAAGGAAAGCAAGCAAGCAAGCAAGCAAGCAAGCAAGAAAAGCCATGTGTTAAAACCAGGACTAACCTGAATTTTATCCAGAAAAAAAATTGCCTGATGAGACCAGCAACCTTTCTAGAATACTATCTTCCTGCACTAATTTGCTAAGGTTGCCATAACCAATTACGACAGACAGGGTCGTTTAAAAATATAAATTTTTTGCACAATTATGAAGCTAGAAATCTGATATCAACGTGTCAGCAGTGCTGGTCTCTTCTGAGGCCCTCCCCCTTAGACCATCTCATTATCCTAACTTGATTGTCCCATGGTCTGAATTTTCTGTATCTTTGTCTCCTATTCTACAAAGCATACAAGTCCTATTGGATTATGGCCCACGATTCTGATCTAATTTAACTCTAATTACCATTCTAAATATAGTCACCTTTTGAGATATTGAAAATAGTGATGTCAACACAAGAATTAGGAGGATAATCCAGCCCAGACCTTCTTAATGATGCCTTGCTCATTTGCCCAAGTTCTTAACTTTTCACTTCATCTTTACTAACACTGGGACGTTCCTGATTCACTCCGCATGTACTTTTGTACCTAAAATAACACACTCGATTCTAAGTAAGCTCATCTTGTGATGGTGCCAAGGAAAGAGGTGGGCAGTTCAAGTTGTCAGAAAACAGCAAAGTGCATGGGAGATGCTCCTTTTGGGATGCATCATTGGGAGAATAAGTGGAAAATATAGAGAAGCTGGAACAAACTCATTCTGCTGTGCTGAACTAGATCCTGTCTTGGCAATGTCTCCATTGGGATGCCAATCCATTTATGCATGCATTCATGTCAACTGCATTCACTGGAACTGAAACTACATCTGACATCCCTCAACAGAGTACACCCTAATGTCTGGCCCAGGCACAGTAACTCTGGGCATAATGCTTTCTGCTTAGAGGCATCGATGCCTCCAACATTCTCTTTTTCTATTTAGTCACAAAAGAGGGACATATTTACCTCTGCAAATGGCCCTGCTGAGAGCTCTTTTCTGTCTTACTGACACTTTTTCTGGGGGAAAAAACCCAAATGTCAACATCTTCCCCTTTTAGACCATCCAAAATAGCAATTTCTATGATTTTGTTGTTTTCAAACAGCAGTAGATCAGAGTCTATTTATTCTGTACCCCAAAGAACAGAATATGTTTCACTGTCTCATTAATTTTTTTTTAATTTTAGAGAAGAAATGGAAGAGAAGGACCTTCAGGCTATACAAAAATCATTCAACTTAGTAAATAAATCAGCCCGAATCTAATAAAGTTCATTTTGGCTACAACAAAGCAAGCTTTTAAATTGATGACTGCATCCGTGAGTTTGGTAAAGGGTTGTGTAACACACCAGGTAGGCCAAAAAGCACCAATAAATCAATCTTTACTAAACATAAAATAAGCGTTGGCAAAGTTGAAGAAGAAAAGGAAGAAGCTGAAACGTGTGCATGAAATTTCCACATTAAAAATTCATCCTTCTTGCCTGGTCCTGATGCAATTTGAAAGGAAACAGACAATTCTATAATTTTAGCAAAAATATTTATGATACAATGTACAAGTTCACCAAAACATTCTCTCCACTGTTCTCTCAAAAAGTCAGTGTTCCTCATTCCAGCAAAGGGACTGCTAAAATGCTTTATTTTTAGTTCATTTCAGAACATTCTGGATTCTAGCTAGGAAAACCACAAGTACTCTCACCCATCTTAACCCTCCCAGCCCCAGCTCATCAAAAACTTCTTAACCATATGTTATTACCTACATTTTTATTCCACACCTTACCGGGGAAAGTGTTGTCAGACATAAATAGAATCAAGGTCAGTTGGTCAGGGTTTCAAAGACAAGGTCAAATATCAGGTTTCTGCTCTAGCAGAAAAAACGAAGAATTTCAATCAAAAGCACAGGTTTTACATGCTAGCCCTGAGAAACATCTGTAAACTCTTGGCTTTAAGTAAACATTATATATACATTTATATTAAAATATCTACACATACCACTATTTGCATTGTACTAAGATATTTTAAAAGTTGCATCCAAAAGGAAAAGGAAAAGTTGAATTCATTTATTGGTTCATTTATTCATGCCTTCTACAAACTTTTTTTCAGGTTTATTTTGAGCCAGATGGAATCATAATGATCAAGTCCAAGTCTCTGACAGTGAAGAACAAAGAGTAGAGTGAGGAAGCCCAGTGTTCCAGGTAGTGCTTGTCAGTCTGTGTTCATGTTGGACTAAAAGGACATACCATGGTGTGATGACAGAATCAGGGAAGACAAATTAGTGTCAACCTGGCAAACTTTTTTTTAAAGAGACACGAGAAGGATTTATTAGTGGTAGATATAGGACACACTCACAAGTGGAATACAAGTGTTCAGGAAATGAGGCACTTGCAAACTTTAACATTATACAATAACACCTTTATTTCTAATTAATAAAAATTGAAAAGCAAATTTTTACCAAAGGAAAAGCAAAAATCAATAGTTCTTCTTGGAATTTCTCTTACTTTCTCACATTTTTCTCCTTCTGCTTGAAGACATCTCTGGCCAACCTGAAGAAACCAGAAGCATCTATGTATATGTAGGGAATAGTTTCAAGACAGCTCCTAATTATTCCCATTTTGGGTACTAGCTCCCTGCTCTCTTCTCCTCCTCTTGATTAGGGGCAGATTTTGTGATTTGCTTATAATTGAAGTACACAGGAAATGTGATGAATGTCACATCCATAATTACTACATATAAGTTTATAGCTTGTTTTTCAAAAAGACAGTTTCCATTAGTAGCTTTGATAAAGGACGTACTTGTAACCTGCCCTACAGAATGGCTCACATGACAAAGAAGAGAATACACTCTCTGGTCAAAGTTGCCTGCAAGCAACTGAGGACCCCAGCCACCTTCCACAGAGAGATAGATTCTACTAACAGCCACATTTACATGGAGGCCAAAGGGGTTCTCCCTGGATGAACTTTGAGGTGACACAGTAGCTCTAGCCAGCACATTGATTGCAGCCCTTTGATGTTCTGAAGCAGAAAACCCAGCTGAGCTATTAAAAAACTCTTGACTTGAAGAAAGAATGACATAATAAACATGTATTATTTTAGTGGGTAACTTTAGGATAATTTATTGTGCAATATGTGCTAACAACACAGATATACAGATAACATAGTATATAATAGTAAATAAAAGAGGGAACTGCCATATATAGATTCCTCACTGCCTGGAAGTTATTCAGTTTATTAAAAAATGATTTAGTGATTTAAAAAAAAAACTTTTAAGGAGATGCATGTGTCTTAAAGAAACACACAGATGCTCCTTCTGTTAAATGTCTTCAACCCATCCTTTAGAATGTTCCACTTGTGGTCAGCTAGCCTGCTACCCACACCTCTGCCCACTTATTCAGACCAAGAAATGATATATGCCCAGAGCTAGGAATAGAGTCTGATCTCTGATGGATGGGGGTCACTCCCACCAGCCACTGGCCCCCGTTTCTGCCTGACTGGTTGGCTTGGAATGTGATTGAGGTGGTCCATGACTCCTGACACCTAGGACAAAAGAATACTCTCATCTTGGAGACAAAAAAAGCCTTTTAAGAAAAAGATCTAGACTCAGTAGTGCAGCAAGTGGTGAGAAGATGTGAAATTTGTCTAAGAACAAGTCCCCAGAACACCCAGCTTCAGCCTCCTGTAGAACAATATGAGGCTCATGTCCTGGAGAAGACTGGCAACTTGACTTTGCCCATGTGCTTCTATTTAGCCATTTAAATTTGATATTGCTCAGAAAAAAATTAGAATCTGCAGATTTCGTGAAGTTTAAAGTCTCTACTTCCATTGGCTGTTGGATTTTCTCATACATCGCAAGGGGAAAGCTGAATTCTAGATTCAGAAATGCACTGTCCCAAATAAAGATTGAGAGAAATTCCCAAAGAATTGAGAGATATGTTTCAGCCTCTGCAGATGCCAAGGAATGAGAAAGAGGGGGAGTGCTATGTATACTTTGATGTTAGAATATCTTTGCTCTGAAAAATGGAGTAAATGCTTCCTCAATCACTTAAAATGTGAAAATTTTCTCTGCTTATGAAACAGGAAAGCAGCAGGTGGGCTGGATTTGCACATCTGGGTATAATTTACTGATACTTGATCAAAGCTATTGATTCCCAGGTCTGGTGTGTGGCAATCCTACTAATTTTTAATGTTTGTAATGCTTACAAAGTTCAACTAGTTTGATTTACATTTATTAAAAATTAGCATGGGTAGAATAAGTGGTGCAGGGAACTTTTGAAGGAGATCAGGAAATAAGGAATTGGAGGAACCAGAGAGCAGTTGGCATTCCACAGTCAACAAACATAAAAGGGGGATTGCTTTCTAAAAAGGAATGGGCTTACAATATTGTCATTCTTTAAAAGGGAGCATTGGACTTTGCATAAATGCTCTAGTCTCTTGGTCAAGATGCTAAAAGTTGGGGCTGGCTGATATCTATGTTAGTACTGGTACATTTGCTCCCAGATGTGCAGAGTTCTGCTAAATCCTTTAAAGACCAAAATGGTAACTGGGAAAGAAAGGATAGACACATATGAACAGATCACATAGACCAACTCTACTGCTTATGCCCCAGAATGAGCTTTGGCTACAGTTTTTTCCCAGCATGTTCCATGCCACTGCTGGCCTGTTAATCAGACTAAACAGAAGCAAACTCTGCTTGGGTACAAGATGGCACAGCCATGAGAAGGCAATGACATTCCAACACCCGAGAGGCTGACATTTTGGAAGTGTGAACCTTGTACTAATATGAGTGAAAAGACCTGTATTGGAAAAAAAAAAAAATCACCAGTTTCCAAGCAAACACTGTCTTGGTAACCTGTAAGTTTCCATGTTTCTCTCTGAGTCTCAAATCACTTCTTTAGCTTTAGGATTAGTCTTATATAAGAAGAAGGAAATAGGGCCATAGAGGAGAAGAATGATGCAGCTTTTAAGCTGATCCAGGAATAAAAGATCCTTCCAATCTCAAAGCCCTTTCCAGTTGCAGTAATGGAGCTGCTTGCCTTTCATGATGAGAATACCCCAGCTCCTGAGCTCTCTTCCTGCTGTAAAATGCCTAAGGCTCAGGCTGTGCTTTCTGAGTGTTCATTAATAGGCATGCTCTCATTCTTTTGTGAGGAATCATCTATATTGTCTTTTAGTTCGGGCACTCATCCAATGAGAGGTGCATCTTAAATTTTCCTCCAAAGAGCAAAGGATTTAAAATAGCTTCCAAACAGACTCTGATGACAGCATCTCACAGCATGTCACAAGTCTGCAGTTTTCCTTCAGAGCAATCACATACAATTAAGTGAAGCAGTAGCAATGATATTTTTCAATGGTAACAAATAATAAAGAAGGAAATTTGGAGAAAATTAAGTCACAGTAATAGAGGACTTCCTGAGAGACCATCTCCCTGTTCCTTTGGGTTCTGTGCAGATGTGAATTCAAGCCATCTCCTCAAAGACAGTAAACCAATTTCAAAGAGCCCTAAGTCTAGGAAACAAGGATTTCAGGAAGCCATTATTCCTAGGCTTATTTTAAATCCCTCCCACTGTACTTTTTCACATTAGATGCATATTGAAACACTAGCAAAAGGTATTTAACTTCAAATGAAAATAACTTTTACCCTTCTTGAGAGGGTCACATGTGGCAACCCCTCCACAGGAATTATTTTTGTCTTCATTAACAAACAGAAGGCCTGAATTAGAACCTTACTGGGATATGATTACATACTTTTAAATAGACCAGGAAGGGACTTAAGTGAATTTAACTAGAGGATCACTAATATTGGAAGTGACAAATCTAGAATGTCCTGATGATTTGCAGCAGATTGTTTGTTTCTTTATTTATTTATTTTGGTACGAGGGATCAAACTTGGGTCCTTGCGCTTGCACAGCAGGCGGCGAAACCACTGAGCTAAATCCCCGGCCCTGCAGCAGACTGTTTAGCTAGTTAGTAGACATGTTGATTGGATCAAAGACTTTTTTTTTTCAGATTCCAAAAGTAGATCAATCAAATTCCCTTTATGCTGCATGAATGAATCCCATGCAGAGAAAACAGAACTCCACAGTCAGAATAAAACAGATTAATATTGTGCCCCCTTTCTGACCGGTCTAATGAAAAGGAAAAAGGAGCATGTGGAGACAGAGGGAATGAGACTTCTTTGTCCCCTCCCTTGAAGACAGAGGAGCATGTACTGGCTAATGGGAAAGTAGTGGACCAAGGAGGTGGAGATTGTTCTATAAGTTCATGATTCCCCAGAAACTAGATATGTTTTGTCTTGTTTACAGAGAACAATAATTCTACAGATAGGTCTCATTGAGTTCAATGTCAAGGGCAGGAAACAGGTGTGGGTCTTGTCATCTTATGCTGCAACAGGGAGAGCGTGTTCAATGGGAGAGCTGACAGGTGTGCTTCCAGCCCTTAATGAGAGACAAAGGCCTTTGAACTCAGGCTACTGAAGTGGAAGTGGGCCATACGTATTTTACAAATATACTCACATTTCATTTCATTTCATGCACAGCATTTTTCCTAAGTCAGACGGTTTCATCATTATTCATTTGCAAGTAACTGTTTCATACTTCAGTTTTACATGTTACAATTAATTTTGAAGAGAGCCTGTGGAATAAAGGAAGGGATTATTCTAAAAATTTAGCAGATGAGAAGGGGAGATGCCACAAATAAGAAACCCCTAATTTTATATTACTGAAAACAGGCAGTACTTTTAGCTACCTGTGGCTACCAATTAAGTGATCTTTCTTGTACATCAAGCATTCAGTGCAGTCTGAATGATTGTGTACACTAAATTTCATTGTCATAACCGATCTTATATGTAAGTTCTCTGTTTTATTCCACAGAACTGGAGAAGTCTACACAATTATACATAATAAAAAGTAACAAATACTATGAGAAATCAGGCCAAAAATCAACTAAAAAATAAAGCCAAAGGTAATATTAACTCTTAACTAATAGATAGCATACTATTTTGTATTAATGCTAAACAAGGGCCATAAATTTGGTTCCAAATATTTTAGTAGTTATTAGATAATCAACATATAATGACTACATACATATGTGTGACCCTGTGTGCATGCACGAATGACTGTATTAGACTACATATGAGCATATGTGTGGGGCATTTATGAGTGTGTGTATGTGTGTGATGGCAATGTGTGTACATATATGTTTAAGTGCATGCTGGTGTGAGAGCATAATTTGTATCAGTGTATGTAAGTCTGCATATGAGTTTGTAAAGTCCAAAGAAATACAACTTTTCCTATTACTAATAAAAAAACTAGTCATCTTTGACTAAGTTTAGAGATGATTTTCGATCCCAACAGTAACCTGTGGTAGGTCTCTCATGGAAAAAGAAAGCATTTCCCTGCTAGAAAAAAATAGTACATAAAATAATATTTAAGATTTAAGTTAGTTACATTTAAAAATCTTATTATTTAAAATAATAGATCTTGAGTAAACTACTGAGATCTGGCTTGGTCTACCTAACATTAAAACAAACCTGGTTTATTTGGGCCTATGGTGGCCAGGAGACAGTAGGACACAAAAGTTTCAGAAGCAGCCAAGGAGGTCTGCACAGGGTATAACATTTCTTGCAGCTCATTCTGGGGGTGATTAAGACTCTGAACCATTTTTTTAAAAAGTGAAAACAGAAGGAAAAATGGAAACAGCTTTTGTACATAGGGAGGGGAGGGGACTTGAGAGGGGACTGGGATAAAATTAAAATAAAGTTTATTTAAAAGAAAAAGACTGAACCATTGTGGCTTTGTAATACCTGAAATAGTACAGGAGTCAGGATCCCTATTCATTTAGTCTGGAGCTTCAATTTCCTCATCTCAGAAAGTTCGAGGTGGTGTCTCATTATCTACAGCTAAAATCTTCTATGATTCTGCATTGTCTCTGTTTTAGAAATTAAATCCAGTGAGCTTTTTAACTCAACATTTTGTTTGTCTCTTATTTTATTGCTAAATTAGTCAATAGACTATGAATCTTTGTTTTGTTTTTCTTGTTTGGACAATAACAGCAGCATTGGATTATTGAATATTGTTATGTACCCTACTTTATGCAAGAATCAGTGCCTAAAATAACCTTATTTAATTCTCACATTCACATGGACTCTGCAAAATTTACCTTGTGCTGTTTCCAATGAAGTAAGTTATATAACTTTCCAAGTTCACCCATTAATGTACAATTTGAATTCAAGGTTCAAGTCAAGAATGGTAATATCTGAGAGCTTGTGAATCTCACATTCTTTTGAAAGAACTCTCTCGGAGGAGGTAGTACCCTCAGGAGGTTAGACTGTACAGAGAGTTAAAGAGAGTTGTGGATGTGTCTGTAAGTATGAGGGAGTTGGGGGATCAGGGCTGGGCTCTGATATGGAAAGGACCACTTACCAGCTTAAGGAAGCAGAATGTGGACTTCCCGAGTCACTTTTGAAGGAAAGTTCCTACCCTGTCAGGTAGAAACACAGAGAATCAGAGGTTGGAAGTACCAAGCTCCATGCTTTGTGAGAGAGGGGAATGCAGAGTATCTTTGTGAGAGTGGAGCTGGCTCCAGATTTTTTTTTATGCACTTGTCTTTGCTTTGATGAAGAAATTTAGTTTCTCACCTCACTCTTAAGGCACTAAAGATGTAGCTAATGAATGAGAATAATTAGTATACCAGGACCTGTTCTAGATGACTTATAAGAGCAAGACAAAAGCAACTGAACCTTAAGATAAATAAATAGTGCCAGGAATACCTTTCAAATTTGGAATAGTTTGCCTTCCTACATATGAGAAAGACAGGAAGGTTGCCTAAAACCTCAGTTCATGTGTATTTTCTTCACTGTGTTTTTCTAACCTGAGCAAACAATCATGTCTCCTAACCCATGCACTATAAATGTTCGAGAATTCTCTTATCTGCAGGATGGTTAGCATGTTTGCTCCATTGTGCCAACCTGCCTTTCTCCTCCACAATCTCTTTGGGAATATTTATCTTTTGTGAGTTACAGAAAGAATTCTTGACCTTAGAGGAAAGACAGATAAACAAATTAACCCCTGTGGAATTACACTGGCTGCTTCTGATCATGCCACTATTATAGACTAATCGTTTTTTTCCTTCCTCCTGTTCTCCGGTATGATATATGATCTTTTGATGAAAATCATTATTAGTAGAACATTTATTGAGAAACCCAGAGGTCAATGCTTCTGTTCCTTTTTCCTTGATTACAACATTAAAAGAAATTAAGATTGGGAAACTTAATGATGTTGTATTTGGTATTGACTGCTCACATTAAGATGTTCTCCCACATTTGCTGGCATTGTTTCTATTGCCTTTATGTCTTGACTTGAGTATTTATCCTACATTTCTAATTAAAATAGGGGTGGTTCATGATTTAAGTCATAGTAGGTTATTTTGGGGTGCAGAGATCACTCTTACATGGGATTCTATTATGGAAAAGCTTAGGATTCAGATTTGTAAGATTAGAGTACATACTGGCTATTCCTCATGCATAGTAATAGATATGAAAAAGAGAACAAACTGATTATTAAGAAAAACCTGTGCTTTAAAAAAGTCTTAGACTTTAATTCGGTACCTAATAAAAATTCAGACTTACAAATGCCTTGGTGAATAACAGAAGATAATGTTTGTGGAAGTAAGAGGGCTCTGGAAAGAGGATACAACACTTTGTCTACTGAAGATAAGGTGTTCGTAGAGGAATAGTGTTCAGAGTGATAACTGATGTGACAAGGACAGAAGCCACAGGATTGGCTGCAGCAGATGGTCTGAGACAGGACCCTGGGGGACCCGTGTCGTTCTACATGCACTGTGACCATTAATCATGACTGTCAGCTTGCCAGGACCAAGAGGCCAGCCTAGAAGATGAGAAAGCACACTTTTGGGGGGTGTCTGGCTGGGTCATGGGGGCATGATCTTGGGGCTGGTCTCTGGTCCCTGGCTACTTCCTGTCCGGGGCTCTTTCCAACCTGCTCTGCTTCCTAACCGCCAAGCTTAACCATCCATTCTATGGACCTCTTATAAGAACTCTCTATTTCCTTTAAAAGAGAGTAATTGTTTCTCATTTATCTTTTTTTTCACAATACTGTTGGGAGTGGGGGTGGGAGTGGGACTAACAAACACTTGAGGTTTGAAGTAACAAAAATCTAAGTCTGAATCAAAATTACTAGTCTGTCTTAACACACTGTTTAATAAGTCAGAACATCTCTTTTCTTCGTTGAGAAATGCTCCTTGTGAACATTCGATAAGACGATAAATTGGATGGTGCATAGCACAAACCAGGTGCCCCATGGATGTTTCATACGATTCTTTCATTTGGCTTATATGATATCTATCTTACAGTATTTTTCCCCATGTCTTATCTCCATGGTTATACTACTGCATTAGTGGGACTGAATTTAAATCACACCCTCTTTATTTCTGCCACAGGATCTAGGACCCGGCCACTTATGTGGCTGATATTAAAAAACAGTCACTGAATAAATGAACAACCTTGATTTATTTAACTTTTATTCTTAGTAGCTACTTTCTGTCACTTTATGTTTTCCTTTCTCCTAGATGCACTCCAGTCTCCCCATGTCCTTAACAGGTAAGCTCAGTAATATACCATCCAGGAATGTGTACATACAGAATAAAGTGGTATTACCGGAATTTATCTGAATATTTTTAAGATTTTTGCTTCTTCGGTCACTGAACACATTTGTTCATCTAAGCAGCCTGAACCTTCAGTTTCCTCTCTGATTTACACTCCTTATACACCTCAAATGTCACCATGCGAATCTCACACAACCTACTCTTACCCAAAAGCAACTGTGGACACTGAAGTTCCCCCAAGAAAGTTATCAAACTACTTTTATGATTCCTTACATATTTGTGCTGAGAGGCAGTGTAGCACAATGGTTAGAAGTCTAGTAGCCAAGTGTGACTAGTTTTCTGATTTTTCGTAAAGGTGATTAACCTTTTTATGACTCAGTTTCTCCATATGTAAAATAAGGCTAATAATAGTAACTACTTTATAGGGTTAGTAAAAGGCTCATTCATTAATATATGTAAGACACTTAGAACCTGGTTAATAATTAGTACTAAGAAAAATTTAGCTGTAATTATTAAATATTCTTCCCTGCTGTGCAGTTTCAATTAATGATGCATATTCTACGGCTAAATTTAAACAGATTATCAGTGAATTTAGTCACAAGGATAATTATTGAAGGCTAATATTAGCAACGCATGGATAACTAAACACAAATTAAATGCAGATTATTAAGAGGAAGACTACTATGGTTTTACAATCATTTTTAAATTTATCTGCAATAAGTTAAGACTATGAAAGTAAGCTATAGAATTATATACCACATAAAGATATTAAAATGCAAAGCATGTATTTTAAAGAAATATTTAAAAAGATCCATACTAGAGTAAAAATAGTGATGCTTTCTGCTGTAGAAATGTTTTAGCTAATTTCCTTTCTATATTCTTTATTTCTGTATTTAGAAGTTATAATACACATTTTTTATATAATAAAATATTGTAATAAAATATGTATAATAAAAATAAAAATAATAATAAAAGAAGTGAAAAACAAAGCTGATTTGAGTAGTTTGTGCAGTGATATTGGACACTATTGACTTTTTCCTTTTTAATATTGAACTTTATCTAGGGCCAAGTGAAATAGAGAGGATCAGTTTATTAACTAATGAGTCAACAGTGCCTATGAGCTGAACTGATTGTAATTAATGATATCCTTTCTTAAGTGTGTGAAACAAATCAATGGTACATTTTCAGGTCAATACTAGGAGGCCTTATATGTAATGTTTGTGATACTTCATGTATTTTTATAATTCAGGCACTGTATGAAATAAGGAAATCAGAGTTAAATAAACCCAAGGAAACCATCTTGGTAGCTTTTCTTTGTGAATGGAGACAACCTTATCTCTTTCTGTGCTTCATGGATTTTACTGTGCATAGAATTCTTTTCTTTCTCTCTTATCTAGGACTTTAATTCTCAATGAGAAATAGTTCCACATCCAAAACAAATGTATCACTATGTTTTTAAGTTTGAGAAAGTGTGACATTATGAATTAACTGATTTTTTTCCCTTCAATTTTATTTTTTGAACAAGCTGTATAAACATGCCCTCCTGTCGGTAACAAGTGCTTGAAGGCCAACAACGTGTTTATAAGCAAGTCCTGAGGTCATGCCACACCAGCTGTATTGTCCTTCTCACACTGATAGATTGTAATCTCCTACGTGGACAGGAACTCTGGCCTTTGTTGTATTGAAAATTCTCATAAACTGTGCGAAGGAAATATGAGAACAGCAATATGCAAGCATCGTTCAGGGAAAGAGAATGGTTTCCAGGGATCTTGCTGAAGTCTGAGGAAGCGATGTGTTGGCTTGCAGAGATTTGGGAGAGAAGATCAATCACATTTCATAGTCCTGTTCCAATTCTCTTGTTCCTGAAGTGACCATATTGTTCCCAATATGTGTATGTGGGGGAGGCAATGGTTGACCACAAAGGTGATGGATCATTCTGGAGCTTGAGGTCACCACCATTTCTTCCTGGAGAGATGGTGTGGAAGAGTAGTAACACAATATTAAGACACAGTTTAAGTCCTACTTTACTGTTTACTACATTTACAACTTTAGACCGGTTTTTAAATCTCTCTGAATTTTACTCATTTTATCTTCTACTGACATGAATAGTAAATTCCTCTGATTATTGTAAAAGCATACCCAGAAGTCCCTGAAGTATAAAGGAGATACAATGTTTTCATTTTTTCATTTTTAAATGAAAGCATCATCAATGTGACAGTGTTTTAATAAGCCAAGGCCACTAGACACATGAAAAGCACTGTGATGATAATTATCCTGGGAATTACGTGTGATGTCATGCTTCGCCACACCAAGAATCTTCCTACACAATGTCTGAGAGCCCCAGGCAAGATTAGCACATTTCTTTTATTATTATAGTGCTTGTAGTCCCAATTTTTCAAGGCATCATTTTATTTTTGCTCATGTAGCCACAGATACACTAAGTCCATCACAGAATTAGATAAAACTTATTACCCAGATTTTATGTGATTTTCTAAACCATTACTGAGAAGGTACTGCAACCTAAGTATGTTTCAAGTGGCTGGGAAGTTAAGGAGAAATAAGATGTGCTACGTTTAGCATTTTTAATAAACATAGAATGTTTATACTTATTTAGGGAGTAGTGCACTATAATTCCATGTGTATACTATACTATACTGTGATAAAATTAGGGCAATTAACATTTCCAACTCCTGAAATATTATCCACTCTTCTCCGCTAGTTATTGCAAGACATGTAATTACTTGTAGTAGTCTACTGTTACGTTTCTATAGTATGGACCATTAGACCTACTTCTCCTAACTGTAATTTAATACCCATGATCCACTCTGTATCTCCTCTTCCTTCCCTTTTCTGTCCTCTACTGACTTATGGCCAACTCTTTGTCATTCTCCTTTCTATGTCTTTGTGACCAGCTTTTTTAGTGGTTCATAACCTATTGAAGTGGTGGAAAACAGTAACAATACCAAAAAGAAAGTGCACTCTGACAAGGATTCAAGAAGCGTCATAAGAAGAACTTTAGGAAAAGAGGTTTAAGATTATATTTATGAGGCGACTCTACCTGGTTCTCTTAGGCAACTCTATTTGAATAGAGGATAAAAAATTTTTGCTTGAAATGCAATATTCCTGGATTCTCTTCTTACCCTAAGTAGCTCAGTTTTTCCAACTTCTCCCAATCCACCTTCTACTTCCTTAAGTCTTTTCAAACAATAAGACAGTGTTAACAACACCTGGCTCATAATAATAACAGTAGCAACAATCTGAGTTGTTTAGTTAATGAAATGAACTTGGTTCTTTTATCAGTTCAAAATGTATTCATCCTTGAAGATCACAATTCTGGTTTCCACTCATCTATATTCTATGATCTTCAATTTCATTAATTAAAAAGATTTTTGTTTTGTGTGCTATGTCTTCTTTGAATAGTTTTCATTTAATATTTTTGGAATCTTAACTATAAGTTGTCTCAAATTTATTTCTTTTAAAGCCATATTCTTACCAATAAGAGCAAAGAATGAACTTCCTTCCAGTCACCCAATCTAACCCCAAATCCCACAGCGCTAGACTCATGGGCCATGCTGGAAAGTGTGAATTTTCTGACTATCTTCAATGAATATCTTCTTTTTGTTGCCAAAGCTTGCTAGGTTACAGACAGAGATATTTTAACAGAACATTTTAACAGAACATAAGAGAGTAGGGACAGGTATTGCTAATAACAAAAAACAAGTATTCATAAAATATTTTGATCACATAATGAGTCTCTTTTCATATAGCTCAACTAGAAATACTTGGATTTATAGAAACACAAAAAGAAAAAAGGGAAGGAGACAGAAGACAAAAAAGAGGGCAAAGTGGCTGTGCCAAGTGACCCTACACAGGGCACGATGATCGACCTATGCAGGTTTTTGAGTTTTGTTTTTAATAATCCTCTTCATCTGTTTCTGCCAGTTTGTAGAGCTGTTCTATTCTCATTTCTCACCGTCGTGCAGGAGAACAGCAGACTATATGGAGCATGAATCAGCTGCTAAAATAAGTGGCAGGGTAACTGGGATATGTCATTTGACCTTCAAATTAATTTTCTCACATGATCTTTATTTCATCTATCTCTCTCACTGCAGCTTCCACCTTTCTCTGTCTTTGGGACACATTCACTAAACAAGCGAAACACCAAGGCATCAGCAAAACTGATCTTAACAAACCAAATACTCTTTGATTTCTAGACACACAAATTTGTGAAATACATGATAATTTATTCATTTTGTTGTCACAAAAGTACAATTTGCAACGTAAAAACACTTTTTTTCCCTTTCCATTTTAGGCAGCATCTGTCTGACACTATTCCCAGTTGAATGTTGCTTTGATTTCAGTTAACTTGAAAATTGTAGAACAATACGTAAGTTTTATTTAGCGTCTTTAAAATAAGCTTAAAACTATAACTTTAAGTCAAATAATCTACTTAAACTGACCAAAGAAGCCAATGTATCTTTAAAAGTATTATTGCATCTTTATCATAAGACATTTGAAAGCATTTGATGGAATAGGCAGTGTAAAATTATTCAAAATACTTTTTCAGAGACCTCAAAAGATAAAGATGCTACAGATTTAGTAACTGTCTTCAATTTCTATCTATTCCTAAAATTGAAGGGATCTCTCTTGTGCCTCTCTGAAGCTTCCAGGATTACAGTTTAATACATGAGAGTCTGGAGTGAGATGACCAATCTGGATGAAGGGTTTTCTTTAGTGCCATTCTACAAAAGAGGAGTAAGAAAGTGTGAAGGTTGTGATGGATGGGAAATCAGAGCAAGGGCAGAGGAGGTACTTGCCATTTCTTTCAACTAGCAAATTCAGCCTGTTATAATAGTATTCTGCCTACAGCTAGAATGACTGAGAAAGAAGGGAAAGGTGGGAAAAGGGGGGGATAGAAAGAGAGAGAGAGAGAGAGAGAGAGAGAGAGAGGGAGAGGGGGAGAGAGAGAAGAAAGGAAGCTGAAGTGGGTAGAGGAAGGGAAATAAAGAAAGGAAAAATGACCTATGATTCCTGTAGTAATAGTATCTATGAAAGGATACCAACTTGCCCTTTCACATGTGAATCTATTGGGTCCCTGTAGAGATATTTACTCCTAAAATTAGAGAGATGAATTTGATAATCCGTGACATATGGAAGTTTATAATTCAGATTCTTCCTAATTTGATGGATTAAAAGACAAAACCTGGCATTTACCAAACAGAGAAAGAAGGGATTCCTCCTCTCTCTCTCTCTCCATATATATACACACACACACACACACACACACACACACACACACACATATGATTGATGAAACCTTCTCATAGATTTAGAGAAAATGGATATATGAGTAAAAGCAAAATCCAGAAGATTATTAGTTTGACCTCATCCTGAAAAGAGACTGGGGATATATTTGAAATAAATTCTCCCTCTCAATGTAATGAGGACCCCTCTCTGGAAGTTGTAATCATTTTTCTATTGACAATATAACCCTCATATTTTTGGCCAACACTGTCAGTTTGCTAAACAGTTGGCTAGGGGATGTAATTCAATAAGTGTTTTATTTTCAACTGCACATTCACAAATCAAACCACAACTGCAACCCGAATCAACCTGATCTGCTCTGAGGGCCATGGGAAAAGTCAATTAGTTTTTCCATTCTCTGGGGCCAAAGAGGCATTAGAATGAAGAGAAGGCGGGAGGGATCGGGGCTGTGTATATTTTGTGGAGAAAGTAAGACTTTGCAGACTGAAACATCAAGTTCACATGAGTCAGTGTATCAAGGACTCAATACTTCCCAAAGGACATTGTTCTTCTATTTGGATATCAAGACCAAAGGGTCAGATTTATGTAATGATCGCTGTGTATTCACCACTGCATTTCACAACGGACTTTTTATATGAAATTTTAAAATATTTGTTGAACCAATGTCAGGTTGTTTGAATGAAACATAATCCTCCATGAGAACATGCATTAAGGTATTTGTATTAATTTCCCCATTTGCTACTGAGAAATCCTGTCCCAGAACCTCCCCATTTAGAGATGTCAGATCACACTGTCTTATATTTCAAATAAAAGAGAGCTATCAATGCAGCAGATGTCTGGGTTAGCAACCCCGCTGCCTCCGTCCATTGTGAATGCTGCCACCAAACACTGGGAAACTTCAATATAGGATGAATCACTGTGGGTCTACCTACCTGCTGACAGGGAGAGATCCACTCTTTTTGTTTATGAAATCGACTTTTGAATTCAGTACTGTTAAACAATAAGATATGATTGTATACATTTGTGAGGTATAATGTAATATTTTGATAAACAAGAGATGATCAAGTGATATGGTGAAGGCTTAAATTTAAAGAAAATGTATTACTGTAAAAGGCGCATTGCTAAGAACAATGAAATAAGTGTGCCTGAAGCAAGAGGTAGTATTTTAGGTATTTTGAGGAAGAATTAATGACAATGTGTCTTTAACTGCAATAAATTCTTCTTTTAAACATTCACCTTATATTTTGATCTTCCCTCATTAATAAACTGTTTACAGCAAATTCTATTAAATAAAAAACAGTACACTGTGTTCTCATTCATCTTATTCACTAGATCCAGCACCATGTGTCTTCTGGCTTTTTCCCAAAGTCATTACCATGACAGGTAAATGTTTTGAATCAATTCAGAACATTGGGGCAGCCATGACAGTGCAACATGAAAACATAAAGACATTCATGAAAGAAGACTTCCAGAACTACTTCAGAGAGTGAAAAAAATTTGGATAAGTGTGTTTGAAGGGAGGGAATACTTTCAGGAGTGTCAATGGCAATATGTCTTTTACTGCAATAATTTCAAAAATTTTTAAATATTCACCATAGTTTTGACCACACCACATGAATACAATGTGGAATTATCTTTAAACTAACCTTAATTAACAAGTCTATCTCCTCATGCGTTTTGTTTGGTAAGTCCTTTACTCTCTTAGCTGTTTTGAATTTCACAATATTATTGACTGTAGGCTTCCCATAGCGCAATAGATTTCCAACACCTTTTCCTGCTTTCTAACCTAAACTTTGTACCCTCTGGTCAACTACTGTCTATTGTCCACTTCCCAAGTAGCCTGTGGTAACCACCTTTTTACCCTATGAGTTTGAGTTAACGTTTAAATATTCCATATTTAAGTGAGATGATGCAATATTTGCCTTTTGCTCCCTGGTTTAACTTAGCTAAATGTTCTCTAGTCTTATTAACGTCATTACAAATGACAGGGTTTCTTCCTCTTCTATGGCTGAATAGTGTATATGCATAGTATTTTCTTTATTCGTTCATCCACTGACGGACACATCTCTTGGTTATTATGAATACTGTTACAATGAAAATGAGAGTGCAAACGTCTTTTAAGTATATTAATCTCAATTTTCTTGGATATATACAAAGAAATGGGATTGTTGGATCATACGGTATTTCTAATTTTAATTTTTTGAGCATATTCTTCTTCATAATGATTGTAAACATTTTCTTAGGTAAAAATTTAGTCAGGGAAATGAAATATTTATACAATGAAAACTATAAAACACTGATGAAAGAAGTTGAATAAAACATAGAAGGGTAAGATATTCCATTCTCATGGCTTGAAAGAAGAGATATTTTTACAATATCGATACTACCCAAAGCAATCTAAATATTCAATGCAATTTTTATCATAATTTAAATGTCATTTTTCATAGATATGGAACATATACATCCTTATATTCATATGGAACTACAACAAACACCAATTAGCCAAAATAATCTTGATCAAGAAGAATAAACCTGGAGGCATCATATTACAAGATTGCAAAATACAAGGCTGTAACCAAGACAACATAGTACTAGTATAAGAATAAATATATGAACACATGGACTATTTTAGAGAACCCAGAGATAACATCCATGCATCTTCAGTCAACTGATTTTCAACAAAGGTTGCCAAGTGCACACAACTGAAAAATAACGTTCTCTTCAATGAATATTATTGAGAAAACTGGACATCCATATGCAAAAGACAGAAATTACTCTTTTTTCACACCTTGCACAAAAATCAGTGGATTAAAAACTAAGAGAAAACACCTGAAAATATAAAACTTCTAGAAGGAAACAAAGAAGAAAATTTTCAAGACAACAGTCTGGGCAATGAAATTTTTTTTTTTTTACTCAACACCCCAAACAGAGCAGCATTGAAACAAGAGCAAAATTGGAAAAGTAGGAGTTCACCAAACCAAAAAGTTTCTTCACAACAAGAAAATAATCAACAAAGTGAAGTGATAGCCCACAGAAAGAAAATGTTTGAAGATCATACATCTGATAAAGGGTCAATATCTCACATATGTAAAGAAGTTAGACAAAGTAACATGAAAGTAAATAAGCTGACCAAAAATGGGCAAAGGACTTGCAAAGACATTTTTCAAAAGAAGCCATATAAATTGCTTGTGAAAGATATTCAATAAAACTAGTATTGAGGAAAATGCAAGTTAAAAATGTAATGAGATCACCTTATACCCCTCTGAAATGCTATTGTAAAAAAGATGACAGATGACAAGTGTTGGTGAGGATGTGGAGAAAATGTGGGTGAAGACTACCTCAGTGGAATCACCCTTGATGAAAATATTATTAGGAGTTGAAGGTTGACCTTGGAGTAGCTCATGAAGAAATTTAGTAATTGCTGTTATTATTATCATTATTATTATTATTATTACTATTAATGAGGATTGAACCCAATGCCTTCATATAGCTACCTCCTCATCCTCCACTCCCTTTTTTGGAGACAGGATCTTGTTAAGCCACTAAATTGCCCAGGCAATGCTCAAACTTATTATCCTTCTGCCTTAGCTTCTCAGAGTGCTGGGCTTACTGGCTTGAGTATTTATTACATTCTCATTTGTCACAAAGATAACCTATTTTTGAAAATTACGGGTGGAAATGAAAATTTAGGCATTTTTGAAATTTTAAATCTATACTATCATAATGATAAAAAAGATTATGTAGACTTTGTTTTGATGGGCAACCACCTTCATCCTATTCCCCAGAACTTTTATGGACTGACCATTTATCATGGAAGAAAGTCCTAACACAGCATGTCCTTCATGATCATTGTAAAAGCAAACTGACACTGGGCCAGAGGTTTAGCTCAGTGACGCCAGTGCCTGCCTGGCTAGTGCAAGGTCCTGAGTTTGATGCCTGGTACCGCAAAAACACAAAACAACAACAACAACAACAACAACAACAGCAAAACAAACTGACACTGATTATTGTGGCCTGGAGAGATTATGGATTTCTCCATTTATTCAAAGTTCTGGAGGTGTTGGGTTCTGGGATTCATAATGATTGATACAAATAAAGGGTTTGATCCTGTGGATTTAAATGTTCATTGGGGAGACAGATGACTAAGAAGTGAATAATTTCTACAAATGCAATTCCAGTTACAACAACTTCTGGGGACTAGGCAAACAGGTGAAAAGATGCAGTGCATGATTTTGAGAGATTCATATGGGCTGGGGTTGACAGGGAAAGCATCTCTCTAAGAGAGGCTAAAGAGCAAGAATGAACCAGGCTTGAGAACAGCAAGTCCTCGAAGAGGAAAAGGAATATTGTAACTTAAATTTTTTCTCTATGCTTTTCTGTATTTTCATCCACATTTTTTAATAACCATGGACTAATATTATAGTCAGAAAAATTGATTTAGTGAAAAGTATAAAACTTGGGGAGAATAGTGTAAGTCATATAATAAATACCTAGTTCATTTTAGTTAATAAAAGTGGAAAGAAAGGAAAGTGGTGGAAGGAAGGAAGGAAGGAAAGAAGGAAGGAAAGAAGGAAGGAAGAGGTATTTGCACCCACCTCAACTTCCAATAGCTATATCACTCCAAGATATTCTGAACTGGGAATATTTGGTAACCTACTTGGACCCACGTACAATAAGAATCCAAGCAGAGTCTAAATTGCAACTGCAATGTGTGAAGTTAAATTATATGATGCACACATTCCTTGGCACACATAATTATCTAATAATTAAAAGGTAGGATGACCAATTTGTCACAACATACCCAAGACTAGCCTGATTTTAAAGCTAAAATTCTCACATGAGAACCATATGATGAACCAGCAAATGGAGCTGCCAGTCATATTTGGAATGACTGTTTTCATCTGAAGGGAAAGAGGGGTTCTGGTATTGGCAGCTCATAGAAAAATAATGCGGAGTACACATTTCTTAGCCATTAGTTCCTGCCTTAGTCCATTAGGTTTGCTAAAACAAAATATCAAAGACTGGGTGGCTTACACAACATAAATTTATTTCTCACAGTTGTGGTAATGAGAGAAGTTCAAAATAGGGAACTAGCAAATTTGGCAGCTAGCAAGGGCCTGCTTTCTCCTAAATAGTGCCTTCTCGCTGTGCCCTCTAATGGTGGGAAAAGCAAAGAATCTCCTTTGGGTACCTTTTATAAGGAACTAGTCTCATTCATCAAGTCCTGACCTTGAAGAACTCATCACTTCCCTAAGGCCTTATCTCTTAAAACCATGGCCATAGAAAGTAGGATTTTAAGCAATGAATTTTGGGAGAATAAGACTGTACGCATTGCCTATGTTAACTTAGGTCAAATAATGACAAAGAAGGGCTGTCAGCAGAAGCTGATGATTTTCACAAAAGCCTTGTAGAACTAACTATGGCTTTGGTGACTGGGCGGATGGGAAGGGCAACACCCTTAGCTTCTTCAATACTGCCTAGTATTGGCGAACAGAAAGTTAGAGCCAATGCAGAGCCATGTTTACCTGAATACTTAGGCTTGTTTCTTTCGAAGCCACCTGGGGCTTAGAAATTTAGGTCACACATATTTTCATCAGTGTAATTTTATTACTCTCTTTATTCATTTTAAAAATGCATGATATAGCAATATTATTAAAATTGATGAGAGTTAAAAGTAAATAATCATAAAACAGATATGCTTAAGGCTATCAAATTTTCTTCTAATATTCTAATGTACATTTTAAATAGTCACAAGCACAAGATATATAAAAATTGGCACCTCGTATTTTTACTTAATAGGCAGGATTTGTGGTTCTCACATTTTCTTTCCCTATATTTTTGTGTAATATTTTTGATTATCAATATTGTGTAATGAAGTTTTCAGTTTTATTAAAAAAGAACACACCCATACCTAAGGCATTTGTACTTCAGATAATTTTTAAAGATATATTCCAAAAGTATAATTATATGATCAAAAATATGAGCACTTTAATATATTTCTTCCATTTTGTTATTTAGTATAAAATGGTCTATGGTAGGTTATAAGATCTAATAGATTAAAAATGCATCTAATTTGCAAAAAGAAAATATCTTTTTGATGTTTTATTTTGCTTGAATAAAATTTTATTTTCGAATGGACAATCTCAAAGTGAATATATTGAATTATTTGTCATTTTGTTAATGAATTCTATATTACCTTTTGTAAATGCTTTTTAAATATTTTTGTCCATTTATCAGCAAATTAATATTTTGCTGTCAAACTTCTTATATTTTCAATAAGGTATTTTTAGTTCCAGTTGTACCTTTTTGTGTAAAAATATTCTCCCATTCTTCTCTTTGCTTTTTTTGTTATTTTTTTATACATATAAGCTTTAAAATTTATGCAGTAAAATATACTGTTTTCTTTTTTTATAAGTTCTCAGTTATTTGCCAGTTCAGAAACTTATTTAACTACTAGCTTTTAAATAAATATTCATTTATATTTTTGTCCATTTTTGTTGCAAGATATTTATTTTGACCTATTTGGGTTGAATTACCATGGATAGATTTGGGACTAAATTTCCTATTTTCAATTTGATAACCATCTATTCTACTAAACATTTTATCATAAACTCAGTCATGTTTCAAAATAAGATAATTGGAGTTCATATTGATGCCTGTTCACCATTGTTGAATTATGTTATAAATTAAATTTAGGGAGCAAAGACTATCTGATAAAAAGAAGCAATATCATAAATAAAATTTGGATAGGATATATATTTATTTATATATAATCTGGTTTATATATATAACAAAGATTTGAGACGGAGTAATATATGTCTTAAACCTGAGGGAAATTTACAAGTGGTTGTTTTGAGACTTTCAGATGTTCTTATGTCTCCTGGGAATTAATGTTTGTATAACTGATTAGAAAGATCTTTTTTGGGCTGGGGATTTAGCTCAGTGGCTCTGCCTCCTGCTTCGCAAGCCCAAGGACCCAAGTTCGATCCCCAGTACCCCAGTACCAAAAAAAAAAAAAAGGAAGATCTTTTTTGCAAAAAACTTTTAAATTATGATATACAGCATATTTACCATTGTTATTCTCTAATTATCTTTGTTATGAAAATTATTTTTCAAAATTATATTTTGTTTATTAATATCTACTTGTATTACACTAAGATAAAAATCTGAAAGGAGATCCTATTTTACTGCATTTCACAAAATCTCAGTAAACAAATGAACAAAAGTGTATATTGTTCCTTAGAGAAAGATATAAATGACAGATAAGATATATTGGTCTGCTCATAAAATGAGATAACAGGAAAATAGAAATTTTTAAAAACACATTCCATGAGACCACAACACAAAAAACAGATTGATATCTGGTTCAATCAACTCATGAAGTTTATATAAAATTGATAATAGTGAATATTAACTTGACGTGACATAAGAACTGGACTACGTACATTATTTCTCACAATCTCTTTTGGTTTTACTGTCAATCTGTAAATGAGGAAGTTTAGGTAAGATGCCATTATGTCACCATGCTTATGAAGAAACCGACTAATGGAGAACAGTGACTTGGCAAAAATTATAGATTAAGTAAGACTATTAAAAATGCTGTATGCTGATTGTAACACAGCTTCAATTTGGTATGGGCAGTTTAAGGCTGTACACACACACAAACACACATCCATATTTTCTGATATAGTCATGACATTTTAAAAAATATAAACTTTTCTGAGTCTAACTTTCAGTATCAAAATATACAATAAACAAAAGTGAAAATTTGTATTAATATATTATACTCCATCAAATAACTCCAATTATAAAAGTATTTGTGACACAGCTGTGACAAATAGAAGTAAAACAATCAATCATAAATGTCCTTGTCATTTGCTCTCTTTTGCCAAGTATGTTACATGCAGTCAGATTATTCCTTGTAACTTACTGGGATGGGCTCATATTCTGACACAGCTCAATGTTAATGGAATGGACTCACAAATTGCTCTGATCATTGTCATTTTCTCCACATCAAAGCTTCTTGTAGGAAGCATTATGCTAGGCACAACAGCCTATGTCTTCTACTCTGTTAATGATATCAGTGAATCCACCACACCTATCCTCCCAACACCCAAATGCCATTCATTGCTGTATCCTATATGTGACTTATATGGAGAGAGTACTTTATGCTAGAGTACAAAACTCTGGAAGAAAGAACCTTACAGTCTATCTTTGTTTACCTGTAAACTAATAGCATAATAGAGTACATTAAGTAAGTTTTCTAATTTTTCTAATTTACTATCTACAAAGTGAGGATGTATTCATCAGCTTTCCATTACCAAAACAAAATGCCTGAGGTAATTACATTAAATCGAGAAAAGGCTTATTTAGTTCATGGGTTTAAAGGTTTCAGCACAATATCAGGTGTCCCCATTCCTTCAAGTTCTAATGCTGACAGCAGATGGATGTGGTGAGAGCGCAGTGGCATGAAATGCTCACATTATGAGGAGGAATCAGAGCAAGATCAAGATGGTCACACAGTCTTGCTGGATATCCCAGTGACCTAAGGCTCTTCCACCATTGGGCATTATTTCCTACAGATTCACGTACCTTTTAATGCCATCACTTGAGGGACTATGGCTTTGACACGTAGACCTTTGAGGGACACTTATCTAAACTACAGTAGGGGCTAAAATTCTACAATGACTGAGGAAATTTTATAAAGAGTCACACTTATTGCTCATAATTTTTTCTCAAAGAACTGTGAAGGTTCTTTTCCAAAAGATGGTTTATTTCCACAGAAATTAGTTACCAGCTGAGAATCTTGCATACCCAGGCTCAGTTCTAAGAGAGGTATTCTTCTCTCCACAATGCCTCCTTCCATATTACTAGGTGTTCCTAGTTAAATTTCCACTTATTTCAGGAGGTTAATAGTGAGTACTAAGCATTCATGTAACACAATCAAAGATTGCTCCTTAAGTCTAGGGAAAGAAGACAACTACAATTTTCCATTCTCTCCTACTTGAGTGTTTTCCATTTTGACATTAGTTGTTGAAGACAGAGTTCCTTGGTAAGAATAGAGAGGAAAAGAAATGGGAGTATTTCCACTAATCACAATTGAAATACAGAGGCATCCCTGAAGGCCTCAATTTACACATAGCAGGTGCCAAAGTTTGAACTTCATTTAAAAATTTTTCACATATTGTTTGGAATCACAGAGCAAAAAGAAAAAACTATTTCAGATAGATTTTTACAGTATGAAATACGATGGAAAAGACTCTGGACTTATCATTCAGAGAAGCCATCTGTGTCAGAGTCACTGTCTGTGAAGGGAAAAAATAAATCATTCTCAAAACCCCACTGTTCCATAATCTGGTCCAATGCCACTATCTTGAGGGCCAAGTATTCCATCTGGCAAGAAACACTTATGGAAAAGCACAAAGGCAATTTACCCAATTGGCCTGGGCAGACAGTTGACTCTTCAATTTTTTTTTTTTTTGTTTGGTTTTTTGCAAGTCTTCCTTCTGAGCGAGGTTCAGTCAGCTCTGTACCAGGACTCACAGTGCTGCAGAGTTCAAGCAGATGCAAATGTTACTCAGGAGGTCTAGCTAGATCATTTTCTCCACCTTAGTGTCTAACTTCTTTACTGAACCACTTCAAAGTTCCTCCTTCCTAACAGGTGAATCTTGTCTAAAATAGGCTTTCAAGGACAAAATTCTTAATATGATGCAATCAAAGAACAAGATATAAAATAAGCTAATGCTAACCATTATAAAATATCAGGGGCCTTAAAAGTTCTAATCTAAACTTTGAAATGAGCTGTTGCAATGAACGCAGTTAATTGATGACTTTGTCATCTTTCTTCTTTTCTATTATTTTGAGGCAAAATCTTCATTTCAAAATGAGTCTACCTTCCCTTCAGTATCCTTGGAAACCAACCAGTCCAAGGATTTTGCTGCCTTGGGTGCCTGAGCATTTCTTGGGTGATTGCCATTTAGGAAATTAAAATGGTAAAGTCTCAAACAACATTTTCCAACAACAAATCAATTTGTATGTCTTCCAGAGACTTTTCTAGAAATCTGCGGAACAGTTGAGTCAATGTAATGTCGTTTCAGGCCTGGGACACTCAGCACTGATAGGGCTTCTAAGCAGCAAGCTTTGTGAGTTCTTCCCTCCTGGTTATTTGTACAGTGTGAAATATATGTTTGTATTCTAGAGACATGAATCACTTGTTGAATTAAAAATAGTAATTCACTAGCTATATTCTGAACAAGTATAGGAGTAAATTGTGGGTGTAATTGTGGATATTTTTATTCCTGTCTTGGAAACACGCTTGGCTTGTTGTTATGTGACAGTATATACAAGTATTGATCGGTTTTTCTTTCTGAAACATCAATACCAAAGTTAATGACTATAGCTTCTTCTGGGACTTTGTCCGAATTAGGTCAATGCTTTGCAGTGTGGGAGTTAAATGCCTGCTTCTTCTTGTAGAATTTAGGAAAAATAATATCACATGCCAAGAGCAAAGCATATGAAGGATCTAGTAGTCAGCAATTCTTCACCAAATTATGTCTGGATCTTATATGGTTATTAAGGAAAACAAATAGATATAATTATTCCATAGAATTATAGAATGGAAATTATAGGATCAAAGGCAATCTGTAAATTTTACAATTCAGCTTGATGAGTCACTTTGTCTGAATTATCAGATACAATCATCCCATCCATCAACACATTACTTTCTGAAATCTGCATTAGATTCTTTTGATGTGTCAATTACTGTGTAGTGGCTGAGGATGCCTCACTGTGGTGTCAAGCTACAAAATGCTCACCATTTTCTGAGAAAGAGGCATATAATTTAATACTTAAGAGATAAAACATATGTGCATGGCTAAAGAAATTAGGGTATATAACAGCTAATTTCCCATATAGATTGGATTTTTGCCTTTAAAGTCAAAGTTTGAAAAAGTGAGAAATAGGGAACATGAGTAACTTTAAGGAATGATAGGGACAAGCTAAGGGCATTGGTTCTATCAAGAAATGTGGGAAAATGTTCAGCAGGACTCAGCATGTGGATAAGTGTCTATTTCTATGGTAGGCAGAAATGTTTGGACTTAATTCTTCAAGCAATTGTATTTATGACACGATTTCAAACAAGGAAATTCTGGACATGTGTGTGAATTTTAGAAGGGAAAGATGTAATAAGGAGATTTTATAGGAGAGAAGGTGAAGACAGAACAAAAAGTCAGATAGTAGGAGCCCAAAGGGATGAGAATTGGAAACATAATTAAAATTTATACAAATGGGATTGAAAGGAGAAATTGAATATTCAGTGGATTGAATATTTTTATTGCAAAGGGAGAGAGAAAGGCACCAAGATGTTTTTCTGTGTAATGATGGTGGTAGCTGACAATAACAACTGGTGCTCTCAACAGAAGGTGGAGAATACAGCGTCTTGGGATAGCTGTCTCTTGTTTGAGCTTCCTACTTGGCCTGCTTAAACTACTAACTCACATGCTTGTTAATGTGTACTTCTTTATTTAGATGGAGGAGTTGCTGTATGTGGCTGGGAGGAAAGAGGTAAAACAATGAGTACATTTTTAAGGACAATTGTGGAAGAGGGAGGCTGAATTATCATTTTGGATAACTGTTGTGATTCCTGGATTTGTACTTGTGAAATTTGACTATACATTGTACCTGTTCACTGGCTCTCATTGAATAGGAATGCTACAGTTTATATTTGTTCCCTTAAATATCACTATTCCATTTTGTTGATATCATTTGGAATTTTGATTCCATCATGTTGGTTATAGTCCCAATTCTGTGACATGCAAATTTGTGGGACAATATTAGTGTGTGCAATTGGTCTGATCTTTCATGCCCACAGGTTCTGCATTTACTAAGTCAGCCACTGTGGATAGAAAAGATCAGGAAAAAATAAGCAACTATACCAGACATGTTCAAACTTTTTCCTGTTATCACTCCATAAATAATATAGGATAACAACTATTGGGACAGCATTTACTTTGTTTTAGGTATTATAAGTGATCTAGATATCATTAAGCATACAAAGGATGTGTATAAGTTACATGGAAGCACTATGTCATTTGCTATATGGATTTGAGCATCTATGGGTTTGCATATCCAAGGAAGGATCCTGGAACCAATGGGCAGATACCAAGGAATGAGTTTATTCAAATCATGGATTCAATTTTTACTGAACAAAGCCAGGAACACTGTGGTATAGGACATAACTAATTACTTTCCTCTAATGTGACACCAAAAAACCAATCATTTTTCTTTCAAAATGTTACTCAAGAGTTGTAAGTTTACTGCAAAATTCGGTAATTTAGATTGAGGTTATAAGGAGAGGCTATAGTGTATATTTTACTTAAATCCATGTCTTAAAATTTCATATGTCTTACAATTTCATATGTCTTACCTTCCTAAGTCAAGGGCTGGTGGCTTATAATGTATTTCACATATGACTTCATGGATTGCAGTTTAACAATGTTGATTGATTAACAGATGCTCTTGCATTAAGCTTAAAATAATATTTCAGCTTTCAATACCTATCCCTGCCTGATAGATTTAACAGCAAGAGAAGTTAAATATATTCTGTTGTTTTAAAAAATGGTTAGGAGTGAAGAGGGTTATGAGATATGTGTACTGTAAGCTTTAGATTAAGTACAATTTAGTATAGCATAATTTTGTACTAATTAACTGAAATCAGTTGTGATCACCACTGCATCATCAGTTGCTTGAAGGACCTACCACCTGCCAGCTATGACCCATCTAAATTGGTAATTTTAGATAATTCTCACCACAATGCTATGTTTATGTAGCTTAAGTATTTCTATCACATGTATGATGAAACTCACACTTGGGATTAGGACCTTCTCAAGATATTTACGTAGCTAAGTCTGTATTTGTACTCAGTCTCTGCGGAATTCAAACATCACCAAATACTGCATAATGACATCTGTTAAGCATCCACAGCTATAGCAAGAGAAATTTATTTTTCAAAGCTTCTGACCCAAAGAAACTTGCAAGTGCTCTCGAAGTTCTGAAGTTTGTCAATTCTAGATAAATTTGTCTATCAGAACTTAGTGCAGTAAAACTTACTCTCCTACTATATACTTTAATAAAACAATGGCCAAATGATGGAGACAAAGACGATCAGAGGTAGAAATTCATCTGCTCTAAGGAGAAAAAAATTAGTTTTTGCAAAGGCTTTTCTTTCTGGTAGTATATTTAGTGGCAAATGTACTTTTAGTTGTGTTAGTAATACTTGAAAAGTTTCCTAAATCAAACCCTCTTCTGAGTTCCCTTTAAAGATGGAAATTGGTGTGGGTCACTCATTGGTAAAATACTCAGAAACTGTCTTGAGTATTTTATTTGAAGCTATATCTTACAGTATAATGCCCAGAAATACATTTTATGTTTAAGTGCTAAAATAATCTCTTCTAAAATTATGTGAATATTATGCATATGCTTTTTTCAGTAAGTCATCCCCTTTTGTCAATTAGGGGAAATAAATAAGACTTTAATGGTGTTCTTGACTTGCAGTTGATATCTGTGAAACTAAAACACATCTGAAGAAGACAACAGATTAATACCTACCTCTCTGAGGGAATATTTATTTCAGTTAAGGAAAGAAAAAGTACTACAGTGTATTTTTCTGTTTCCAGATTTTCTTGTAAAGGGAGAATTTCAAAGAAATATTTTTTGAACTCTGACTCAAAGAGGAAATAATGTTGAGAAACTGCAAACTTTTGAAGTGTTGAGCAATGACCTCCACAGGCAAAAAATTCACGTGGAAAGGAATCCTTGGGAATTGAAATATATTTGACAATGCATCACAGAAAGCAAAAGAAAAATAAAGCCAGGTACTTTACAGTGAGATTTAGAGAAATAAAGTCCTGAATGTCTCATTTCTTATGATTGAATATCAATGAGGCACCGTGAGGCACTGCATCCAAGTTACTTACATGAGAACTGTGGTGGATTAACTAATGGTCAACTTGGAACACCCAGCTGAACTGACAGCATGATTCTGGGCATGGAAGACCCACCTGAACATTGTTGCCAACACCATAAAAAGTGAACTGGAGGGGAAGATCATTTGCTATTGACTTTCTCAAAGAAGCTTGCCATGGCAGGTTTTCCTGATGTGAACTTGGCTGTTTTCAGAGTGGGAGGAGCTCTGGTCCTCACTGTAGCTGGGAATGGCTGCTGTTCTCATCAGGGGAGCTCTGATCTTACCCGGGGGAGTCATTTTGTGGCTCCAGTGAAGATGACTCAGTCTGGTGCACAGATCCTTCACCTCACCACTGCAGGCTTCCTAGCTTTCACCACTGGCCTTTGGGCCTTCCCAGTGCAGATCCTCCATAGGGACTTGCATGAGACACTGCCGTGGGCTCTAGGCCTACAACTGGGCTTGTGCAGGACACTGGTGTGGGATCCAGGCCCTTGGCTGGATTCTTTGGGTCTCTAGTGAGTGGACAGATTTCTTGCACTCTTCTGCATTTGACTTTTTGGGTGAATGTTATAAAATAATCATATAAAATAGGTGTCCTGTATTAAATCCATTCCCTTGCAAACCCTGACTACAGGAACAAACATAGAACTATAGCAAAAGAAAAAAATTAAGTCCCATGGCCCTATTTCCTTGTGCTTACATTGCTCCCTCCTGTTCTAGTTTATCAGTGTCACTCAAGTGTCCTGTGAAGAAAACCCTGTTGCTTTGGGATACATTATGCAGAGCCATGTGACTTCTTGGAAAAGTTTCTTCCCATTCTCTGCTTCCTTGAATAATTTTCAGGCTACCTTTGACCATCTTAGATAGACTTTCTTCCAGCAATGTTTTTCCCCCAAAGATTTATACTTCTGTAATTTTCTTTTTAAAGTAGGATTAACTTTAACCGCTCTTCATGTCTAGGTTTTCTACATAAATAGAATACGTTAAAAGTATGGCACGTTGATAAAAGTATACCAGAACAACTCAAGAAACAAATGAAGTTTCCAACCAGGAGCCAGGAGGTCTGGCTTCTATTTGCAACTTTCTCTCAAATGAAGTGGCCTGTAATTCATCTCTTAGGTATATATGAATATCCATACCCATACCCATATCCATATCCGTAAAGATGAGTCAGTGCTCCAGTTCTCTTCCAAGATTTCTGACCTAACTGGACAGAGGATGGTGTTTAGACATCAGACAAATCAGTACATGTTGAAAGTAATCCAAATTATGCCAAGGAGCAACCAATTGAAAACTACTGAAGTTAATAGCCTGTAAGTTACCCCCACTCACTAGCTATAAAAATTCAATTTTATAGTGATTTTAGGAGTTTTTATATGTATCACAGTGAAGATAAAAGGAAGAGGAGAAAGAGGAAACTAAACAATTATTCTTGATCTTCAAAATTTTTTATACTATGATAGGAAATATTCCCAATACCACTACAAAAGTAGCAATTTGTGTGCAATTTGAAATAATCCATAGCCAGATTCTTTCAAAAATAAGCCCCTCATAGGAGTTTATTGTAGGAGACAGAAATTAGTACAAAACAGAGCTAGATGATTGAATTTCTCTTAGCAAGTGTAATATAAATAGAGTTATGACTTGAAAGGGAAAAAGTAAAGGTGGGAAATGTCCAAGAAGGAACAGTGAAAACTGAATAGTTCAGGAATAGGATATTCCCTTCCAACTTTTGAAGTTGAGAAAATTATGGTATTATTATTCAAGACCAAAAGACAATAAAATTGAACATAATGTACAGAAAGAAATTAAAGGTGTATGGCTGTTTTAACTACAGCTACTATAAGCGTATCAGGAGCACATACAGAGAGGACAGGGCATCCCTATGAAGACAGTTTGTAGACACTTGGAAGGTGAAAATATAAACTGAATTTTGTTGAAGTTGGGCTGGATTTTGAGGATCTGAGAGTGGATAATGGAAAGGGGATGATTGAAGATGTAGAAATCTGAGTAAAGGACTCAGGGAAAAACGAATGCACAGCTAAGTATATAATCTTGGGGAAAGAGCAATCCTAGGCCTGGGTAAAGGACAAGGAGTCACTAAATAAGACAGGAAAAGAGAAACTCACAGTGAAGAAGACAAACAGAGAAGTGTGAAGTTAGAAACTGAAAGGAAGAGAATTTCAAAACAGGAGCAGCACATTTGGCCAACTTTGTCAAAGTCGGAAAAAAAATATGTTTAGAGAGAATGCAGGCATTTGGTTTGGAGAAAAAAAAGCTTTATTTAGAAAACCTGTAAAAGAGCCACAGTTACTATGGAGAGGGGAGACTGGAGTCTCGGAGGGAAGGGAGCAATTGGGAGAGCAGCTGGCTGATGGAATAAGGAAGTTGGGATGAGTTGTTGGACCAGAAATGAACCACTTTTTCTAAAGAAATAGAAATGAATTTATGTTCAATCTGTAAGTTAAATTGGGGAGAAATTACATTCTGACTGTACTCCTTGCATCTCCTTTCTAGTCAAGTAAGATATTATGTATTTTCCACTAATATATTCTATTTTTAAAATTTGGTCTCACTAATATTTTGTAGTTTTACCATTAAGGTCCTGCACAAGTCTTGTCAAAATTCTAAGTATACTGATTTTGACAATACTGTAATTGCTGATGATATTCTGGTTTCTTATTCATTTATTCATTGCTCTATAAAGGAATGTAATATATTAATATTTATCCCCAACACGACTAAACTCGTTTATTAGTCTTGTTAGCATGCTGTGAAGTATATTTCCAATCTCTTGTCTCTATATATTCTTCTTGGTTTATTATAGTGGTAGAATCACCAGTAAAATGTTAAATAAAAATAGTGGGAGCAGATATGTTGGACTTTTTGCTCATTGTAGGATTTCATTCAGTTATTCACTATTGACTATAGGATTTCTTAGAAGTATTTGTAGATTTTATTTATTAAATTAGAAACCAAATTATTTCTAGAGTGAGTTATAGTGACCAGATTTTGTGAAAACTTTTTTGCATCTATTGATATATTTTTCTTTTCTCTGTTGCTTAAGTAATCTACTGTATTGATTGATTTTGTTAATATTGAGGCAACTTTGCATTCCTGCAGTTAATACCACTTTCTTTGGGTTGTTTTACCTGTTTTAAATATTGGTACGTTCAATTCACTATTATTTTATAAAGGATTTATATACTATCTTCATTGAAAATACTAGTCAGTGATTTGGTTTTATATTTGTAATATTTTTAGTTGGTAACAGGAGAGTGCTGGTCTCATAAAATTAGTTGGAGAATGTTCTTTTTTGAATAATCTATATAACTGGCATTATTGTTATTATCATTTCTTTTTTGTTAGAATTTGCAAATGGAGCTCTCTGGGTCCAGAGTTTTCTGTTTGGGAAGATTTTAAATTATGAATTTAATTTCTTTCACGGAAACTGGGTTGTGTCTTCTTGAATGAGTTTTGACAATCGTTTAAAAAGAATTTGCCCATTTCACATATATTTTGAGAAACTTTACATAAAAATTACTTTGTAATATTCCAAAATTAGCCTTCTAAAGTGTTTAGGATCAATAGCTATCCTAAACTCTTTCAACTTTAATATTGGTAGATTATTATAGCTCTTGACCAATATGGTTAAAAAGCTAATCATTTGTTTTCATCTCATAAGTCATTGGTTTCATTAATATTGAAAGACAGTCTGGCTTCTTTTTTATTTTTGCTATTATTATTTATGTATTCTTGCTTTAATTTTAATTTGTTCTTTTTTATAGTTTGCAAAAGGAAAGCCTAAACCACTTATTTTGAATCTGGTTTTAGTTTAAGCTGTTATTGCTACAAATATCCTTCTAAGTATTCCATTAATTGCACCTCATAAACACTGATATTTTGTGTCATGAGTTTTATTCAGTTCAATTTGTTTGTAATTTTTCTTACGACTTATTTTTGACTCATGAACCGTTCAGTCGTTACTTTAATTTACAAAATGTAAGTATTTTCCAAATACCTTTCTCAGGTGCATTTCTAGTTTAATTCCTATGTAGTATGGAGAACATATTTCGTATGGTTTTAATTCTTTTAAAGTTTTTAATATTTGTTTTGTGACACAGAATATGTTTCACCTACCCTTGTGAATAATTTGCTCTTAAATAATCACATGCATCATGCTACTGTTGGATTCATTTTTCCTATAAACATCAATTTGATCAAGATGGTTCAGTGTCTTCAGAGCTTATAGTCTTATTTCATTATCTTAGTTCTGTTGTATCAGTTTTTGAGAGAGGCTTTTTGAAGCTTCCAATATAATTGTAGATTTCCCCATTTTTCTTTTTTGCCTGTTTTTGCTTCATATATTTCAAACCCCTGCTGTCAGGTTAACACATATTTAAGAATATTGCATCTTAATGATTTATTGGCCAATTTTTGATTATGAATGGTCACTGTGTATGATTATTTTAATAGACTTTACTATTTAAAGGAATATTAAGTTTACAACAAAATAGAGCAAGGTTCTCATAAACTCTTTGCCCTCATATACCCATAGTTTCCTCCTGTCACTAGCATATATCACCAGAGGGGAAGGTTTATTACGTACAGAAGCTTCTTACACCTGGTAATATTTCTTATATTAAAATCTACTTTTCTGACATTGTAAAGGAATTCTAGCTTACTTTTGATTAGCACTTACACAATCTTTTGCGACACTTTTAAGTTAATTCCTGTATACTGTAGACAAAATTAAAATAGATCTTTAAATTTTTCCTTTCTGAAAATCTGTTTTTAAGGTAAGTGTTCACACATATATAGTATTTAATATAATTATTTATTAAATATTTGAACCTACATCTCACTGTTTGATTTCTATTTTTCCCATCCTTCTTTTTTGTATTATTTTGCATTAACTAAGAATGGTTTATCTTTGCTGTTGGCTTATTATTCATATCTCCCTTTTATATATTTTGTGATTGTTCTAGTGTGTAGATTTTCTTTAACTTTCCATAATTTGTTTTCTAATATTGTACCACTTATCATAAAATGGAAAAACCTTGTATTTCTATGTCCTCCCTGCTATTCTTCCAGCTATTGATATGCTAGTTTTTACACATGTTTACACTTCACAATACATTGTTAACAATTTTGGTTTAGACAACCAGTCATTTCTTAAAAAGATGGGTTTGGGGCATACATAGACCTGGAAGAGTCTGCCTTTGCCGTCTTGAACTCTTGTTGGGTATTGTAAATCATTTTGGCTAGAGAGGGACCAAAGGGAGAGACTAACACCCAAAAGAGGGATGGTCCACAAGAGGAGGGAGGATCTAGAAGATAGAAGACCATAAGTAGTGAAATGCACACAGTCTATGAAGAAGACAAAAGGCTACGAGGAGTGTTCCAGCTTTCTCAGCTGAGGAACTGGATTTGTGAAGGAAGCCATTTTGGGTCCTCCAGCCCTGGTGACTTCCTGCTGACCAAAACCAGCTAACAGCACACGGAGAAGTGATGAGCGATCCTCACTGAGCCCTGGAAAACCAACCAATGGAACCATGAGGCAATTTGATGGTGGTTGTATAGAATCAAAGATTTGGTGAAAGTGAAGAAGATTAATCAATTCAAGGGCTTGGAAGAGAATTGGAAGTATCTGTTAGTATTTGTTAGGAATTCACTAGAAATATTCAATAGGTGATGGATAACCACTCAAACCTGGCGAAAGCTCATAGTTAATGGGCAATATTAATTTGTAAAAGATAGGCCATTGTGAATTTGAAGTGCATAACCTCAGCTTCAAAAGCCCAAGTTGTGTTGAAATAACTGTAGCAATAAATTTTAGTGCACCTTGAAACAACTGAGGGTTTTGCCCTCAGTTTCAGTTAGCAGAAAATGGCACTGATGTTTCTACGTTCTTCATGTTATGTTGTCTGGGAGTCTGCATTTTGAGTGCTACTCTAGATTACTTACAGAGGAATGGAGCAATCTACACACAACTTTATATATTCAAATATTCGCATACTTTTCGAGTCACTGAAAGGCTAACCTGAATATTTATCACACATTATTTATTTTTAGGGTCCAAACATAAAAGTAAATATTTAATAATATTTTAAGATATTCATGAAAGGGATGATAAAGTATTGATTTAATAAATAAAATAAATTTAGGAAATGTGAGTTGTAAAATTCAGAAATGAGAGATCAGTTGGGGGTGAGGTGGTGGTTCTGAAGGTTTCATAAAAATAAGAGTTAGGCTTCTTGAAAAAGTAGACACTTTTGCAGGAATAAAGGTTGAAGTAAATTGTAGGAACCAAGAGATGAATGAAACTGAAACACACACACAGAATTTCTAAGTGTTCTGGAACATTAGTGATTAAAATGATTTGACTGGTGAGCAAGTTAGAGTTGCTGAATACTTAGAGATAAAGCTACAGAGGTGTCTGCTATGACTGTAACCTGCAATATAAGAAGCTTAAAATCAGGATTACAAGGAACAATGAGAGAATGAGCAGGGAAATGTCAGAGCAGAATGAATACAGAACTTCACAGAGTGAAATGTTATCCTGTATAATATAATTCAGCTACCCTTCATTAACAAAGAAATCAGAGTATAAAATCAGGCTTAGGCACACAAACTCTGCCCCTGAAATTTCCTGGCTTGCAACTATGTGATGTGCAGCCTGTGGGACAGGGAAATAAATGATACAGGATCCTTGCTTTTAGCATGTCAATAAAAAAATGAATCTTCAGCACAGCAAGGTATTTTCTAAGTGGAAAATGCCAGGGACCAAGCCAATTTGTCTTCTCTGTTGTTTCTTCCACTCTGAGTCCAAAGATCATTGCATGTGTATGGAAGCTTTGTCCGAGTTTATCCTTTGCATTTCCAGTATCTCTCTGCAGCAGAGAACTCTGAATCTGGAGTTCAAGGGCTGGGTCTCAGATTCTTGGAACACCCAAAATTGTTTGCAAAGTGTGTATGCTTGTGTTTACATGCATTTTTTTTTTCTAGGAGGAAGTGCCACAGCTGAGGTCTATGCCCTGCATAGCACTACTGTTTTGTGTTTAGAATGCCATCCATAATGCCTAATATTTAGGTCCTAATCCTAGAAACTCCGTTGCTTGTTAGCCCTTCTAAGAGGGACTTGTGGCTTTTTTCTCATCTATCAAACAGGTGCATTGACAGTTTAAGATCTGACCCACACCCCGCTTATTCTTTTATTTACCTGATTCTCAGAATGACTGCTTTTGTAGATGAAACCCTCTTCCCTCCCCACTGTTCGCACAGTCTAATCCCACACAACCTGCCATTTTTAATCCAATCACCCATTTATATATTTAGAGCATTGGGTGTCATGTGAACGGAGCTGATTAGAGCCATCCAAATCCTCACGTATAAACTCAGCAGTGCTGAAGGATGAACAGGAAAAGACAGGGCCTTGTGAAGGCAAGTTTAGAAACTTTTATCACCCTCTCCCTGATATTTCTACTGTTGAAATTAGACAGCAGCCTTGACTATGCAAACCCCAGGCAGTAGCTGTCAGGACTGGACATCTGGCAGAGTATGCTTTGGCACTGAGTCACCTTCCCCACCCACAATCCAGCCCAGAATGTTCTGGAGGCCGAGTACCACAAATGCCTGAGCTCTGTGTATCACTCTTGCTGCAAACTGTCAACCTAGCTATGGGAGGGAAGGACAATGTTCTGCGGGTAGTGTTCCAGGGGTCCTCATGGGGTGTGATATGCAGATAGAAGTGGCGTGGTTGTGATATTTGACATCTCTCAAGAGTTATTTTACATCCACAAGACAGTGATCCTGTTCATTTATCCTGCCTAAAATGACACAGAAGGAACAGAGAACGTTAATGGAAAATTTTCTACCTGGGTGTTTTCATGATTTCAGCAAAGTTGTAAACATCCTCATTTTACACAGGAGAATGAAAGTCCCCAGCATCCATCCAAGGAGGCCTTGCAGGCTTTCAAGTTGAGGAGTATTTCAGGTGAGTTTCTGCTTGGATGTCTAAATCTGTCAAACCTAAATGGTGCCACTCTGAGACCACTACTTTTCCTGTTACTGGAAACAGGGGGGACACATTCAAAGTAATAAAATTAAAATAGAGTTCACTGGAGACTAGGAAGTCGGCTTCCCGAGAAGCTCACTTCATTCCATTCAGGCATGTAAGTTTAAAGAAAACGCATGACAGGGAAGTGACAAGGTTGTCAGAGGTGTTACAACTGATTAGAGAGAAATGACCTCCAAGGTCATCTGCTTTCACTCGACTTCCCCAGAGGAGGCCATGGAAACCAGAGCCACCAATAAGATCCTGACAGAGGACTCACCTGTACTCACCCTATCTCAGCACCACAACTTGGACATTTTAATATTTCCTTAATTTTTTGAAAGTAGGAGAGTATCGAGCAAGAATAAAATATTTTTGCCTGATGCTTCTTTTCTGAATAAAATATGTGCAAAAGTAAATGTGAAAGAGAGGAAAAGGAAGGATGGGAGAAAGAGAAAGCAAGGACGCAAGAAAGAAAGGAAAGAAAGAAAGAAAAAAAGAAAGAAAGAAAGAAAGGAAAAAGAGAAAGAAGGAAGGAAAGAAAGAAAGGAAAGGAAGGAAGGAAGGAAGAAAGAAAGAAAGAAAGAAAGAAAGAAAGAAAGAAAGAAAGAAAGAAAGAAAGAGAGAAAAGAAAGAAACTTTACAATTCTGTAAGAAAATAAAAACCCAATGCAGCTGAGAGTTTGGTTCACACATTTCCAGGCTGGCTTAAGTCATTGTCTCAAGTACATACCATAACATTTGGAAATATAAAATAGTATTTCTAGAAAAAATAAAATAAAATAAGGTACTGGATATTAAACCCAGAGATTTTGCCCTGAGCTGAATTTTGCCTCTGATTTTGCCCCTTTCATGAATTTAATTTGAGATAGCCTCCCTGACTGCTGGGGCAACTTTTTTTATTTAGAGAGCCGTGTGTGTGGATGTGAACAGCTACAAGTCTGCTAACCCTGCATGCTCAGTGAGCTGCTCAGAAGGTTTCATGTCCCCTGCCAATAAGCCATGCACCTAGGCTTACCTCGAAGCATCTGGCACTTGCTTCTTCCCTTTATGTGACATTTTGACGCCAGAGGACTCTGTTGGGAAAAAGTCAGAATAGTATTTTGAGTTTTAGGATTAGTACTTGAAATGGCTAGAGAAGAGCTGGGAACATCTGACTTAACTCAGCAGGCTAAAGGAATCTCCTCCACTCAAAGCGAAGGATGGAGTAGCAGAGCTTCTAAACTCTTTCTCCTCTTAGTTCTGCTTACTATGAATATGAACATGTCCTCAGCTCTTTTTCCTCAGACTCATTTTCTTTCTGTGGAAAAAACTACCCACCCTGAGACACGAAGAGACAGAATAGTGAACCTTACAAATTTGTCTACTGCACTCCTGGTTCTTCTATAGAAGCTATGATCTTCTGTTTTCCTATAGCCTGCTTTCTTTTCCTTAGAGTGTCTGTCTTCTAAGACAATCATTTTGCCATGTAGAATACAGAGTGTATGCAGTAAATGTGTGTTTTATGAGTAAAGGAGCAAATCAGTTAGTATGGAGGTCAAAAAGCTAGAAAAAATATCATTAACGTATATGGTATTTAATGAATCACATCCTATGCAGGGAGCTTTACTTTATGGATATGATTTTCTTTATCCTTCAGATGTCCTCAGTGAAGCACTTAATACTATTTTCTTCCCTATTTTAGAGCAGAGGTTTAAAGCAACAAAGGCCACAGGGTTTTACAGTTTCTTTACTCTCAGGCACTGAATGTGTAAAATGTGATTAAAATATACAGTACATGTTTAAATTGAAAACTGATTACAGTAGAAGATACTTTGCCCTCAGGCCCCTTTCAAAACACGCCCCCTCGCTTCAAATACATTTATCCCATCCTTCTTGTCACTTTCTGAATCAGTTCTGTAAGTCCTCTTTCCTCACTGTCTACAAGGTGTAATCAGTGAATGCTGATGTGTAGTGCCATCCAATGGAAATGCCTACAAAACATTCTGCTGCGTCCTCCTCCACCTCACTCCTTGGTTCTGGTGTTGTGACTTCTTGCTCTTCCTCAAAGTCAAAATGAATGAAGCCACAGGAAATACTTTGAGGGTAATCAATGGCAATGGGCCTTTTATTGCAATAAATATTTAAAATGTAAACTTTCACCATAGTTTTGGTAGCATCTCTTTAACTAATATAGAGTTGATGGGATTTGTCTTATGTATCATACTGTTTTCTTTTTCTTTTTAGTCTTATTGTATTTCATAAAAGCATAAATGACCCTTCCTCAGAGTAACTTCTCCCTTGAGTTCTTTTACTCCCCACAACAGACAACCCGTTTACCCAGTGCAGCTATTCCAGCATGTTGATTGGAGGCCTGGAGTTTATTTTAGAGAGTTTGGTGGGCAGAAGAGAGTACCGATGTGTGTAGAAGGATTAACCTCATGGCTTAGATTGGCTAAATATTTGTCTCGACATCTATTGAAAGAAAAGTTTTTCTCAATTGCTTCTAAGCTCAACCAAGTTTTAAACCTTAAAACCATAATCCAGCCATCAAAAATCTATTGATTACAAGACATCCCCCAAAATATCCTATAACTGTGGAATCATGTTTGCATTATAAACGGAACGAGTGGTTCATAGGGTGTGAAAATGCCAACAGAAACTGCTTGCTTAGTTTTATCACCCTGCATTTTTAGAGCGTGCTGACAGCCTCTCAGTGGTAGGTCTCATAGTCCCAGCCCTGTCACTTTTCCTTTAAGTGGTGTATCAGGAAATTAACTGAGCCTAGATTCCACATTCGTGTTTGGTACCCATGCCCAGAGGTCTTAAGAGCAAATACATATTTGACACCTGTTTATCTTCGCCAGGAGGTTGTCATGGGAGCCAAGGTGATATTGAAGTGGAGAGGAGAGGGGGTAGGAACTGGATAGATTTGCTTCGTTCTATTTTCACCTCTTTCTACTGTGTGCCAAAAGGTTGTTTCTCCCCCCTCTCTATCAGCGCTCTCCAACCTTCCATGGCCGGTGGTGCCCGTTTATTAACAAAGTGCTGTAGCAGGACTGGCAGTGGAGGCCAACAGAGAAGCCAGAGATGTGGGCTTGTGTGTCCATTTGGTCTGATTTAAAGGACTTTCTTCTTGGCCTTTTAAGATTTCCTAAATTGTTGGGAGGTGACTGAGAATGAACAGCCTGGGTATTTTCAAAACATGTACTCTGTTATATTGTCACTCAAGAGAGCAGATAAAGAAAGGTAATGGAGATACAAAAAAGTATAAATAATGCTAAAAATAAAAGTGTAATGATAACCTAGATGAATCTTAAGACAAAAGCTAGAACCACAGGGAAAAACGCTTTCTTGACCTATCACTTAGAGTTTATGTCTTTGAAATTTTGAATCTCTAATATGACTTTATCTCTTATATCAACCCACTACTGAAAGAAAGAACTGTTATATTTGAAGCTTTTTAAATTTCAATCTCCAAATGAGTAAATGAGCTTTCAACTGCTTTGCTTTTTAAGGTTAAAGATGAATAAATATTCTCATTTTCTAAAAGCCAATGCTGAACATAATTACACAAGTTTTTCAGCTGGGCTTGGTGGTGCACACCTGTAATCCCAGTGCTCATGAAGCTGAGGCAGGAGGATCACTGCAAGTTTGAGACTGGGCTTGGCTACATAGTGAGTTCAAGGCCAACCTGAACTGCATAGAAAGATCCTATTTTAAAAAACAAATGAACAAAAAACAAAACAAAAGGATTATCCCAAAGCATTTTGATCTTAAGTGTGAACAATTACTCACAAACACAGGCACACACTCACCTGTCTTTACTGTCTTTCTTATCTCTCCCTTATCAATGTACTGCTTAGTTCTAAAATTTGAGTTCTGAACATGTGCAAAATACCGTGCTAAAAATTGCACCCAGACTGGCTCAGGAGCTCTCTGAAATGTCAGCATTTGAATCACCACTTGGAGCAATCAAAGCCCATAGCCAGGGAATTGGCGAAACCTGACTTCTTAGCCTATGATTTTTAACAACCATGCAATCCTTCTTCCCAGCTAAAAAAGGCTAAATATCCCTTAGTTATATGTTTTATAGTTCATAGCTGCACAAAAATCTTTTTAAAAGGAATTGTTTTTCAATTCTTTCCTTCAATTTGGCTACAGCAAAGCAGATTTGTATCTGTCTTTTCTCAGTAAAGACTTTATATATATACCGGGTATTGAACTCAGGACCTTGCACTTGCTAAGCAGGTGTGGTGCCACTGAGCTAAATTCCTGGCCCAGCCCGATGACTTTTTATAGTAACCAACCCCAGGAGCACCATTAGGAATACAGATATGTAGATTTATAGATATATAAATAGCTAGTTAACTGAAAGGATACAAAATTTTAAAGAAACAAAACAATTATGGCCTCTATAGGGAAAGTAATTAAGTCGCATGAATGAGGATGAGAAGACTATCTCGTTGAATTTTTATACAGTATATATTTATATTCCCTAAACAAATGCAAGCATAAGACCAAATACAGTGATACAAAAACAACAGAAATTTATTGTCAGAAGAATGTTGGCTTTTAAGTAGAGGTGGCTTATGATAACTTATGATGACCTATGATATCTTTTATGAGCTACCAAGGAACCATTAATAGCTACATTCTTTCCATTTTTCTACATATTTGTTATTGTCATTAAAAATCAATTCAATTTAATGATTGGCTCATTACCTTTTATTTCTTCTAGGATGTGTCATGATTTTCCTCCTTTTGATAAAAATAGGTTTTGTTTGAAAGCATTAACATTTATGATTCTACTAATTTGTGCTTAATTAGATCACTCAAAAGTTTAAAGTTTTAACTTACAAAGTTTAATCTTAGTTTGGATTTCAGCAAAGCTCCACATAATACAGAGTGTGCCGTGAAATCACTGATTGCATTTTGCTAAGGTTGAGGTCTCAAGTGTCTTATGCAAATGCAAAGTCTTATGTATTCAGAGGTAGGGCTTTTGAAAGGTGCTTGTGTTACAGGGAAGTAACTGCCAACCTGTTAAAGTATGTGTCTCAAGGCTCCGAAGAATGGGCACAAGGACAAAAGAGGGTAGGAGTAGGAAATGTTTACTAAGAGAAAGCTCTGGAGAGACAGGAGGGCTCCCCAAAATGGATTGCCACTGAGCTCTTCATCAAGGTGGTTTCTATGGAGTAAAACCACATTACAGGTTACCTTGGGTCTAACTATTATCAAGCTATAGGATTATAAGTACAGTCACTTAGCTAATATAGATCTAATTGGAAAACAAGGTATGCAGCAAGGGTACATAGCATGGAGAAGAACAAAGGCATTTCTGGAAGGGGTGGGAGTGAGAGTCAGTGTGTTCTGGTCATCATCTATGTTTTTGTTAAATTGTTTCTGCAGGTTTGTTATATTGTCTAGACTTCTTGGAGATAGTTACAGTACAGCTTTGGACTGTTGCTTACGTCTGGGGAGGTTTGCAGGGCTGGCCATTCTGTCTCCATCTTGAGATCTGGTGTATCGAACCAGCCCTAGACCTGGTTTGCCTTCTCTTTGTTCTGACTCTATCTTGGGCCCGGTCCCTTTCCAATTACCTATCATCCTCTGCCTAACTTAGCTACCTATAGTAATTGGATGATGATTATTGGATCATGAGGGCTCTAAGGTCATCATTAATCCACTGATGAGATCATAATTTGATAGCATTATTGAGAGGTATGGGGCCTAATTGAAGGGAGTCAGTCACAGGCTATCACTTTGGGGAGGAGACTGTACCTTATCCCTGCCTCCTTCCTCTTTGGCTCTTTACTTTTCTCTCTGCTTCCAGGCTGCCATGAGGTGAGAAGCTTTCTCCAGCCATGCCCTTCTGCCACGATGTTTCTGCCTCACCACAGGGCTAAAAGCAATGGATTCACTGTCCGTGGACTGAAACCTTGGAAAGTGTAAGTTAAAATATGTCTTTCATTCTTTAAATTGTGTGCATCAAGTATTTTGTCAGAGCAACGAAAAGCTAACCCACACAGATTTCTTTGAGAACTTCAACCAACTTGGAGATGCCAGGTGTCAGTTCTCAGCATCAGGGTTTACTCATTCTTTCATTCATTTTTTTTTTCACTTGTATACTACATGAAGTCCTTTTCAGATGTCCAGTTTACTTCCAGTCATCTTCTTGAAAATATATGGAAAATTATGGGAGCAGAGGAACGGGCTTAAGCATAATAATGTAGAAGCCGTTTATTAACCCGCTAAATGCTGCAATTCCCAGCTGTTCCTCACTGCAGAGAAAACTGTGGGTACAGCAGTCACTACAGTTGCACAAATGCCAGGAATTCTTTTCCTCTCAGATGCAACTTAGCTTGTATTTACATTTGACCCTTGAATTGACTCTTTTTGTAGCCACCTGGAGATTTTGGCCCCAGTATGTTAACAATTTTTTGGTGAATCATGCTGTGGTCATTATACGCTTTTTTGCTGACCAAATAGCAATCTTATTTTCAGTTTCATCTTTAAAATAGTTGATTGTACATAAGCCAGTATGTGTAAGCATAAAATACACATTAAGGAAATTTTTTTCCAGGGAGGAAAAATGAAACGCTTATCTGATTATTATATGTGGCAGTGTATAAAATGGCTGACACTCTGGGCTCTCAAGTTTCACACCTAGATGTGAGCATTACATTTGTCACTGGTTAATTTTGTGTCCTAGTACAAGTTAATGAAATCTGTCCAAGGCTCAGGTGATTCATTTAAAAACAGGGTTTGCTGTTAAAGATGAAAGTATAAATCATAAATAAAGCTCTAAATATTTGCATAATATGTAACAATCACTTCTTATTTTTGTGGTTGTGGTGATTGATATTGTTGAAGAATTATGTGAGAGGACTATAAAATGCAACGATGTCAGCATTTTTTGGGTGGCAGAGACACTCAATTGCTCTGTTAGGGAAGTGTGCAACAAGAATTTCCTTTGATAGCTCAAATTTTTCATCTTGTATATGCAGCCTTCCAGAACACACTTCAAATACAAATTTAACTCCAACACCTTCCTGACAGAAGCCTCCTATGTTGATAAAAGACTATTCCTCAGATACTTCTCTGTGAACTTCTCTTGGTGAAAAATTCTAGCTCCTCAAAACCTGGTTCCATTTTACATTCCTTCATCTTGAGCAGCCACTTCAAACTTCCCATCAGTGAAGGTTTTCCTGAAAAGTCTACCTCTCCCTGACCCGTCAGAAAGGTCAATAGAACCATTATTTTTGCAGCATATTTTGGTGATGTATTGGTATTCTAGGTTGCTTTAACAAAGCACCACAAACACAGTGGCTTAATATAAATATGTCTTACAGTTTTGTACATCAAAGTCTGACCCAGGTCTCACTCAGTTAAGATAGAGGGATCACATGACTGTGTTCCATTATATGGCCTCTAAGTACAAATCTCTTTTCTTACTCATTCAAGTGTTGACAAGATTCATTTCCATGCAACTGTAGGGCTGAAGTCTGGGTTTCCTTTCTGACTGTTGACTGGAAGGTGCCCTTGGCCCTCCAAGGGCTCACTTACATCTTTGTGCATGGGCTCCACATCTCAGAATACCGGTGGGACATACAGATCTTATCGTGCTGCCATATACAGATTCTGGCTTCCTTTCCCATTTTAAGAACTCATGTGATTAGGTTAGGCCTACAAAGATAATTCATCATAATCTCCCTGTCTCAAAGGCCATCACCTTAGTCATACTTGGAAGTTCCTTTTATCATAATTGGGCTTGGACATTTTTGATGAGTCATTGTTCCACTCCTACCTAGGTAGTTTTGTAAAGTCCATTTAGGATTTAAGTTATATGCAGTCATATATGAAGTACATCTGTTTATTCACTATGTCAGCATCTTGTATCCCTGTAAAAATTCTGCATGCTGGGGACTGACAAGGGGATTTGTCATAGCTTTTCTGTCGCGTTAGCCCGATCCAATCCAGAGGGGGTTCTAAGTAAGATGGTAGAGAAAGTCCTCAGGCAGATTGCTGAGTCAGTGGCTCAAGTGAGTCTATGAGTATTTAATTTTGTATCCTAACTAGTAAAATCTATGTAGGATTTATTTTATTTTATTTTATTTTATTTTATTTGGTACCGGGGATCAAACTCGGGTCCTTAACGCTTGCACAGCAGGCGGCGAAACCACTGAGCTAAATCCCTGGCCCATAGGATTTATTTTTTATTGAAAGAATAATTTAAGCATTTCCTTCTGATACAGGCTCTTCCCCAGGCAAGTGTCATGAATTTGACTGTATTTTAATTAATTTAAGAGATAGACATCATGATCATGAAGCTAAACTGCAAGGTTGTTTATGAGTTTAGGAGAAACAGATGTCTTAGTAGCATTTTTTAAAACCATTGCATTGCAATACAGGCAAAGAAGATATGTTTTCTGGATTATAGATATTTCTTTAGGAAAACAAGTTAGAGTATCTTTTTGTTTATATATTAATTTATGAGTAGAGTAATTGTATCATCTCATTTTAAGTGATCTACTAAAATTTCAGAACCTATCTTCTGGATATTTTCTTCTGAGCCTCATCCACAATCTTAATCTTCTCTTTTTTTTATCTTGTGACTTTTTGAATGTTTTTATTTGTATTATGATTGCAGTGCATAATGTTTACATTCCCTGTGTGGAGTCGGTCCATGTACATAACACAGTTTAATTTCTTCTTACACTCTTTTTTCTTCCTCTCCTTACCCTGCCTCCATTTCTTGACCATCTTCCCATTTGTCGAACCCCTTACTTCCTATTATCTATTTTTATTTTGCTTTTTATTTATGATTTGAGTTTCTCATATAACATAAACTATGCCATATTTAAGCTTGTATGTCTGATTTATGTTAATTAATATTATGGTCTTAAGGTGCATTCATTTTCCTACAAATGACTAGTTTATCTTTTATGGGAGAGTAGTACTCCATTGCATCTAAATACAATATTTTCTTTATCTATTCATATATGGATGGACATATAGGTTATTTCCAAGATTTAGCTATTAAGAATTATACTGCTATAAACATAGGCATGCATGTGTCACTGTAAAAAGATATTTTTAACCCTTTGGGGAAGTTACCTAGAAGGGGATATAACTGGGTCAGGAGGAATTTCTAGTTTTAATCTTTTGAGGAATCTACTCACTGATTTACCTAGTGACTGAACTACTTTACGTTCTCACCAACATTGTAGAAAGGTTCCTGTTTCCCTGCATCCTTGCCAGCATTCGTTATTATTTGATTTCTTTTTGTGTGAATGAGTGTGAAGATTCTATTTTATTATATCAGTATATGTGTGTAGTACATAATGTTTATATTCCATGTGCGAAGTTGGGGATGGAAAAAGGAATTAAGACATGTTATTTGGTTTCTTTCTGGATAGGATGGAATCTTGGTATTATTTCAATTTGCATTTCTCTAATGGCCAGCCATGTTGAATATTTTTTTGTGTATTTTTTGGCCATTTGTACTTCTTTGTGAAGTGTCTGTTCATTTCACTTTCCCATTTTTTATTGGGTCTTTTATTTTTGTCGGTTCTATCCTGAAACTTTAAACATGTAAAACAAAGAAATACACTTAACAAGAAGCAATTTCTAGTCTTTAATACATATTGTTCCTCTTTTTTCTCTGGAATTTTATTTCTTCTTCTCATCAAGCACAGTTCTAATTGTCTGATGAAATTACACTCAAATTATTCATTAGGAAACCTTCCTTTGTTTCTCTTATCTACAAATAATATAAAGCATTCCAGAGGTGTTGGGTGTTCCCAGGAAGTAGTACTGTATTCAACTCCATAAATACCAAATATGTTCCTGTATTGATTGACCAATAAGAATTACAATTGAACAATTAAATTAACAAGGCCATGTCTTAGAGATTTTTCTACAGAATATAATCTGAATCAATTGCTTCTTCTTCCCCAGTATCACTAATATGGTTAGGTTTTATTTGTTTATTTGCTCAAAGTTTGCAAGGATTCATTAGATTGCAGAATCTGATGGGTAACTTTATATTTAGACAACTCTTTCTTCCATTGAAGAGCTAGTGAAAACATTGTTCCAAAATTCTTTGCTCTTACAAAAAGTAGCATTAGATCTATTCATGGTTACAATAAACTAGGACTATTTAGCTCAAAGCTGATAAAAAAATTTCTAAATTCTCAGTTGATCTTATCTATTACTATCTGTAGTATGCTAAACCTCATGTTCTATATAATATAGAAATGGACCAAGCCATTGGGAAATGGTATTTCTTATTCTATAATGTATGGCAGAGCTAATTGCAAAATGCTATGCGATATCCTTGATTCTGCTTGAAATCATAAAAATGGGAGTTTAGGGGCTTGGAACTATTACTCAAATATCATTCATTTTTGCATCTTCCAAATGAAAAAAAATAGATCCATTATTCACCTTTATGATGAAATTTTACATTTCCTCATCAAGTATTAGTAAACATTACATAAACATTGGTTGACAGAATGGGGTGAAGGGTCGTCATCTCAAAATATATTTATTCACATATTAGTCTCTGGAGAACATTTTATCCTGAGGCAAATCCTCAATATAATAAAATAATTTGGGAAATAAAACGACGACAACTAGTGTGCACTTGGCAACTGATCATGGATCTCAATATTGTATTCTCCCAGACTCCAAAAAAAGAAAAATGATTTCAGAATGGCCTGTTGTTTTGGCAGGCAGTGAAAAGCAATCACATTTCTACATATTGAGTAGGAGTTGGTACTTTATAAATGGTTAATGCTGGTGTAATTCCAAGAGGCATTAGAAATATTAGAGTTGGTGGCAGCATTATGGCTCAGCAATACTGCATATAACCAGGAGCTGGGTAGCATCCATAGAATATTTATTACATAGCCAATCCCTTGAGAATATGTTTCTGGAAGCAAAATGAGATGATGAGGAAGGAAATTATGGAACAAATGATGGCAAAACAGTTATAAAGGAAATTATTCTTTTGGAAAAACAGATGCTTTGAAGTATGGAAGACATTTCTAACAATATATTCACCTATAGAAAGTAGCTCTTATTTAGATTTTAAGAAAAAATGGAAATTTTAAAAGGTGGTAAAAATATGAGAGTCTAGTAGATACTTCAAAATGTTTTTCTGCTAATCACTCACATTGGGCACTATATATATACACACACACACACACACACACATATATACACACAAACATGTGCATATGTGTGCCTTCACACATATATGTATAGATATCACATAATTATTTGATTAATGAACCTTTGTAATCAGGACCCACATTTTCTTTATCTCCGGTCCAATTATTCTTTCTCTAAGCCCCCCAGAACAGAGACACATTGAGTTGCTTACCTTTCCGTATCATTCCTTTGGCTGGCTTGGAAGCTCTGCTGCTCTTACTTTTGGGTCTACCAATACCTGGATGGCTTCATATCATTTTCCCTGGGATCCGGCCACTCTCCATGGCATTTGGTTCTCCATATTCATGTGCTTGTTTACCCTCTACACAGTTAATTTCTACCATTCTCTTTTTTCCTTGTAGAATATTCTACTCTAGACTTCCACTGTTTAATCTGTCTTTCCAGGAGCACAGGCTCAAAATACTCGACTCTTCTTCGTTCCTTCGTTTATTTCACTGAAGTTAGCTACTCCACCGCCACAGTCTTCATAGGGCCTAATATTTTCTCTCACACCTGCCCAATCTCTTCCATTGCCATTTCTGGCTTATCGCTTCATAGCTCACTAGTGAAGCAGCCTGCACTACCAAAAAGTAATTGCATAGGACACAACCTCCATGTTGAAAAGTCTTTGGTGTTTTCACTTGCTTTGCAAGTTAAATCCTAACTGCTTTGCCTGCCATTTATCAACTATACACATCAAACTCTATTCTTATTCAGTATTTTGGAGAGGGGACTACAAAATAATTCTACACATTTATACTTTCTCTTTGCTGGAATGTTCTCCCCTACCCATCTTCATTTACCAAAGTGTTTGTATTCTTTTCGAAAAGACGCAAATCAAATCTGATCTTGTTTAATAAAAGCCGAAAAACTAATTTCATTTGGTTCAAGTTGAACATATTTTTGAAAGTCTAACCACTCGTATCAGTCCTGTGATGGAAGCAAACTGTGGGAGAAACAGGGCAAGTGTCGACTGCATCTGGGTGTCGGAGCTAGGTAATTTGCATGGCATTTTCTGACTGGTGGGTGGAAGACATGACCTGGCCAAAGCCAGAGCCCCTGGCTCCTCATGTACAGCTCAACCTTGTGCTATGCAACAGCCTGTGGTATACTCATTCAGACCAGATGAATAACCCTCGGGAGGCCTGGAAATGAAACCTGGCTCTGCCATTTACTAGTGATACAAAGTTGGATGCGTCATTTAATAATTCTTTTCCATTTTTAAATCTTTGAAATGGCCTCCACAGTCTTATTGTGAGGTTAAAATATGATGATACATGTACAGTAATTTAGCACAATGCCGGCAATAAAGAAAGCCCTCAGAAAGGGGAGCACTTGTGATTAGGTCACGTGCCTGGAAGGCAGCTGCTCTCCAATTGCTGGCAGAGTAAGATCTCCAAACACAGCGGCCTGAAGATGGAGAGAAGCTCTTTTCACCTGCAAGACCAAGCCTCAAGGTGCTTTCCTTTCTCATTCCCGATGAGATATGTAAATCGTACCCCCAGCAGTCAAAAAGTTTTCTGTCAACCCACCAGCTCATTTTACATTTGGACAGTTTAAATGGTATTCACTTGCTGGCTAGTAATATTTTACTCGTATAACTGCAATCTTCTTTTGCTCTGTGTCTTTCTCACCAGAAGCATTGAGCTCCAGAATACAAACAATTTTATTAGCATTAGCATAAGTTTATAATATATAAGAATTACATCCATTTAGCAGAATTAATATGTATACATATATACATACATACACACACATACACACACACACATATATATATTATATATGTTGCATTTTACTCATCTGCCTTTTATTTTACCATACACTCACTTTGAAAAAACACTATGCACTTCAGAATATTTCTGATCCTGGAAAGCCCACAATTTAATTATTGAATTAGACTATTCATTTCTTTGTGAACATTGGATCAACAGGGAAGAATAATATTCAGATTTTGTCTAAACTCGAAATAATTCCCAGTATTATTACTAGAAAGTATATGAAATAGATAAATATTTACTGCATGTTCCTACCGTCTGAGCTAAAATCCCGACTGGCATTTACTGCTAAGGGGTCAACAAGGTATTGTGCCTTTCTGGGCAGCTCCTATGTTGTTTTCGAACAGAATTATTAGAATACAGAAGTGAAAGCATATATACATATATATATGTGTGTGTGTGTGTGTGTGTGTGTGTGTGTATAAGTTGTTCAACATAGTTTCTTTCATATAAGCATAATAAGCGCATGAAGCTTAAATGTCATTACTTATCATCAATGTATACTGTCATCATTATTATAATTTATAAAAAAATGTACTGTCTATGATAGCAGCTTCTGAGTTCCCTGCTCTTCATCCTGCAGATGTGTTTTATAATATTCTCCCTTTTCATTCTCTTGCTTTTCCTCAAGTACACTAAAAAAAAAATTGGAAAGGTTCCAGGAGGGCAACTCCAGGCTATGGGAGAACAAGGGTGAGGGATGGGCAGTAGTGAGTTCAGGGTCTTGTTCAAAGTGCACGTGGTTAGGACTAACTGACTTTTAACAATATCTGAGGTGTTATGTACAATATGAAATTGCAACAGCTGCCAGGGATCGTATTTGAGCAAATACGTATTGATAAATGACTAGAATGTTCTCTTTCCATTAAGGGAATCTTATTAAGTGAAGTGAATAACTCTTGAGAGTGTAACAAGATTTGGCGAATCAGTGCTTTTCTGGAGTACATAATTGTGCTTTCTGGAGCTAGACCACAGACACTCAATTATTTAGAGGGACTCTTGGGCACTCAGCCCATCAGATCTTGGGTGGTCCTTCAGAAGTTGCCTATTTGAGCTGCTGTGAAGAGAGAATTTTCATTAGACTTTAAAATATATGGTGTATCACACTCCAAAATATCTCCAATTATCTGCTGATCCAGCCATTGCCTTGATTCTGTAGAAATACTAAGATAGGGTCATATGAATGTGTAAAATTTATAGTGCTTCTTAGTCTTTGGAATCTCTTCCAATTTACCTTTTAATAAATGTTATTCTTATTTACATTTTTTGATAAAATATATTTTTAGAGGACTTCATCTGTTTTAATAGTTTAAAATGTAATAATATAAAGAAGATAATCATTTATCACTTCATGTGGCTACTTTTGGTGGTCCACAAAAACCTTTGCATGTGAATTTATTTAAACTTGTGACTACCTTTGAAACTCACTAAGTGATTTGCCAAGACTAATGACAATAAATAAATGCCAATAAACAGCAAGCCAGAAGATGAATTCAAGACTTCTGAATTTAAATTTGTCATGCTTAATTATACCTCAGTCTACCTAAGCCATAGATTTATATTACCCATATAAGTTAAAATATAAAATACATCTCATTATAGAAATGTTAGACATATCTTCGAGGGAAAATTATCATAGATATTACATGGTATGGCAATTTGTATTGGGTTTAAATTCTATGATGCAAATAAAAATCAAAGAAGATAAACCTGGGAGTCATGTTCAAATAAAAGTATAGGCTATTTTAAAATATAAAATAGATCATAAATACATAATTAGGTATTCTTTTTCATTTATTTACTAAGCAATATTTTTGCATGTCAAATAGTATCTACTAGTTTCAATCATCTGTCCTCCCAAATTCCCATGCTTTCTTCCACCTTCCAATTGTACACTTCCTATTCACTTTTCCATTTCCTTGCAGTAGAATAGTAGTCTTGAAACCTCAGTGTATAAGAAAAACCATTGGGGATCTTAGTAAAGCCTGATGTCTGAGATTTTACCCTAGGCAGTCCAGTACCGTAACCTGAGAAAAATATTTCTCATTCCCAATCACAGTAACTACTACACTATCTGCACCTCCATATAGAGCCAGATACTTCAATACTAACTAGCACCAATTTTGACTCTCTGTTTCCCTGATCTTCAGGAATACAAACTTATTAACCCAAGTTCTCTCATCTCTCCTTTTCCTACTTCCGAACCTTTTTGTTGTTTATCTCTTTCCCAACATCAGGAAATGAAAACTGATTAAAGAAAGATAAATCTAGACTTCATCTACTGAAAGCAGAGCTCTACAAGGACAATATGACAAATTATTAATTACAGTTCTTTCATAATTGACCTCTGAGGATGTTTGTCCCACAATTGATCCTCTCTTCCTCTGCTCCTTCACCAATTCTACTTTAGTTCAAGAAACAAGGGGGAAGGAGTAAGTTAATGTTCAGCCTATATGAATGGGTGATCCGAAAGGCAGGGTAAGGGAGAATGGATAAAATGCCAGATTGACATTTAAACATATGAAAGGATGAGCTTAAAGTTGTGAGTTTGAAAAACATAGCAGAGAAGTTCTAGAAAGTTCCACAGCATAAAGATCTTTTATAGAATGCTTTTGGATGACCTTGTGAGCTGAGAGACGGAATTCAAGTAAGCTGACCAGCTTGAAGAAATCACTATTACTTTACTTTTGGAGAAAGTTTCTATCATTCTGAAGTATTTTGATTATTTTCTGAAACACATTTAGACCAAGCAAACAGAACACTGGCAAGGGTACTTGATGGAGATTATTGGAGTGATACTCTGGATTGTTTGACTAAAGAAGTTTAATATTTGGTTAAGGAATGATCCAACACATTGGTAATGATATTCATTTTAATGCAATTTTCTGGTAAAGATAATATCTAGATCTTAATTTTCCCTCCATTTAAGTTGAATACATTCAGCACAATTGAACAATTTATTATTGCTAAGATTATTGACTCTGCCACGTTGGAAAATATAAAGCTGGCAAAAAATTAAATTTAGGAGTCACTCATCTCAAGAAAGACCATGAATAGATAATTTCCTTTCTGATGTTACACAGGGATTCCAGCACTAGGCATTAGAAATTTGCTAATATAGTTAGCAGATGTATCATTCATTTGCCCTTTACTTTGACAACTTCCGCATATGTCATAATGACTATGCAATCATGTTACCAATCACAAGAGGCGGTAGGGAAACTAAAGTCTTCCTATACCAAATAGTCATTGATTTTATTCAGTGATCATTCATAACTGATCACTGTAATCTCTTAGAAATATTTTTAAGAGATGTGTCTCATTTCACAAAAGTGAAATAGAAAAAGAGATTAGCAAGGGCTAGGGGATGTAGCTCAGTGGTACAGTTTTCCTAGTGTAGGCAGGGCTCTGGGTTCTAGTTTCAGTGTCACAAAAAGAGAGGAGGGAGGAAGCGAGAGAAAGAGGAAGGTGGGGGCAGGGAGAGAGAGAGGAGAGAGAGAGAGAGAGAGAGAAAGAGAGAGATACCATGAACCTTTTTTGTGTACTTTCCAGAATCTTAAATTAGTTACTGTAAGAAAAACACCAGTAGCAAAAACAATATGAAAACAAAGCAGAAAAGAAAGTATCAGAAAAGTATGCTAGTTTCCTATTGCTCCTGTCACAGATTATTATAAACTTAGTGATTTAAAACAACACAAATATATCATATTTTTTGGAAATCAAAGCCGTAAACAGATATTTTGGGCCAATATCAAGGTATCTGCAGTTCTGTTTTTTTTCTAAAATCTGTTCTCTTCCTTTATCCAATTTTTAATAGCCATCTATATTGCTTCACTTGTAGCCTCTTCCTTCATTTTCAAAGGACTTCTGCTCAACCTGTCTCCAATTTCAATTTTCTGTTTCTGATCTTCTTGCCTCTCTGTTATAAGCACTCTCCAGATTACAGATACAAAGCAATCTCCAAATTTCAGGATCATTTAATTCCATCTACGAAGTCTCTTTTGTGTGTGTTGGTTTTTTTTTTTTTTTGGTACCGTGGATCGAACTTGGGACCTTGCGATTGTGAGGCAGGCGCTGGAACCACTGAGCTAAATCTCCGGTCCTACGAAGTCTCTTTTGCTATGATAATATACTCAGAGACCTAGCGTTAAAATGTAACTTTGGGAGATATTTTTTACCCTATCAAATGCACATATTATTCTGTAAGCTTGGTTTTTAAAAAAACTAACCAACTTTTTTAAAGGAGGAAAGATTTATTTGGCTCACAGTTTGTAGAGGTGTAAATTGTTTTTGAAAATGTAGAGTTTTATGAGATTCACTGTCATACTTTTTGTTGGAATCCATTGAAACCCAAGACACTTAAAAATTGGATCTGTGAGAAATCTTATCTTGTCTGGACGTTGATGGGACACAATGTTCAATTTACACTAAAGTATTTTTTGTTCATTAAAATGGAGATTTTTCATATATTTTGCAGGTTTGTTACCATTGGATAGAATGTCCTTCCTTATCACGTTGTTGATAAATTTATAAATGGTTGTACCTTGTAGTTACTCTTTTCTGTATTTGTGTTAATTATTTTCCTGTCACTGTGACAAAATATCAGACACAATGTGAATGAGATGTTTAACTGGCTCATGGTTTAGGGAGTTTCAGTTCATAGTTGGTTGGCTCCAAGCCAGAAACATCATGGTGAAGGACATAGTGGAAGAAAGATGCTCATTTCATAGCATTCAGGAAGCTGAGAGAAAAGAATAAATACATCTTTCCTGGTGATGCCCTTAGTGACTACCTCCAACCAGTCCCTACCTTGTAATAGCAGACCCAGCTATAAAGTCATCAATAAATTAAGCCATTGGTGAGTATAACATCACCATGACTCAGTAATATTCCAGAATCCCCATTCTTGGAATGCAGGAGACTTCTGAAGGACATTTTAGATCTAAACTATAACACAACTATGTTCTGATCTTTCTCTTCTACAAAAAAAAGCTGTTAAGTGATTATTTTTTCTTAAAACACTTTGGCAACCTCCACATTTAGACATAATTGTACAAATACACAATTATGTATGTTTCCTTTGAACCCAATTAAAGCAGGATATATCATAATGTCCACAACAATGTGCAAAAATTTGCTTTTATATTATGAAGAGATATACACTAAGACATATTTAATTTTTCAGTCTTTGTTCCTGTCTCAGATTATTTTCATTTACTTTGTTCTTCTAAGTATCATCTGAATATTTTTACTTGCATACATTCTTTTGTAACTTACAAAAAAATGAGAATGATTTTCAAATTCCTGTTCAAACTGAATTAGTTTCTTAGAAGGTTTCATTTCTATCCCCACTGTTCATCACTGAATGTCTTAATTGTATTAAATAAACGTATGTGTATACTGAAATCTTAGTGGATTCTTAGTAATATCAATTGAACTGAAGAAAAGTGCATTATCCTGTAGAACAAATGCCTTTCATTGAATAATGCATAACTTTAAGGAAAGCCTAAAGAATTAAAATGATTCCAAGTACCTGCACCTCTTGGCCAAAGACTGTGCAATTAATTGATGGTATTATCTGAAAGAAGCGATGACAAAAAGAAGCTGTAAACACTGACATTCAAATTTAATTTTTTGAATGTATGCCATGCAATTAATATTATTCTTTGTCATATGACATCCTTGGCTGCATTTCACTGAAACATATCTATGATTAGGTATTAGTGCTGTTGGGATCAGATTAATGTATTACTTCCTTATTCTATAGAGTGTTACCCTGCACAATACCTATTAATGTGAATATTCTGTAGATTCAAACCTATGTATAGCTTTGCAAGAGCTATAAAAAAGTGTTTATGAATTGGGGTGTACGTGTGTGTGGGTCTAAGTGTTTTTCTGGATGAGAAAATTCTACCTGTGGTAAGGGAGAAAGACCGCTGCAGGTTAGTGCTTTGTCTTTGTCATTTTAATGCTGACTAAAGATTCTTGGCACAATCTGATTTTAACTAGTGTTTATGGAAAATTCTCTGTATTTCTTCTGTTTTTAAATCTATTTATAGTTTGTTCTTCAACATCAAGGACTTTAATCCATTAAGGATAGTAACTTTTATTTACATTTACATTAAAATTTTCAGCATATTAAATACACACGCTGTTAATTACCTATTAGTATACAAAAGATAAGACATTTCAGGATCAATCACATAAAATGAATTGAGTGGACAACGAGTATGTACATTGTAATTAATACTCATAGGAAGGAAATAATTAAGTGAAGTCTTTGCTGAATGTCTCATGGGAGATGGGAAAAGATAGAGGTGCTCTAATCCAAGGGAAATATTGATTTATTTAAACTTGGTCTGCTGCATAGTGAGAAAGCAATGCTAATTTTCAGATAGGCATATTCAGCACCCCCAAGTCTGATCAGGAACTTTTGTAGACAGAGTTTCCTGTTATATACTACTTGTAGGTCAGTTGTAGTTATTCTTCCTCAGCAGATCAGCCAGATTTACTTTATGTCCTCAACGATCATCTTGCTTTCTAAAAATAAATCTGTGCATGTGCCAGAGACACACCAATACAGAGGCTGACATCAGCCAAACCCTGCATTGCCCAGTGGGCAGTGCTGATCTGGAGTCAGAAGACTGAGGAAGATGCAGCTGATACCTTTGGCAGGGACCAAGTCTTTTTTAAAGGAGACCCCAGGAGGGACACAGATTGTGCTAGTCTAAACCTTCGGGCAAAAAGCAAGTTGTTTTTAATAATAGTCATCCTGGTGACACTTACACTTACAGGAGGAACACAGGAGATAGAGCTTCACAGTTTTATGTTTTGTTTTGCATCTTGCCCAAGTCATTGATGTTAAAATATAACATAGTCTGCATCAATGGAAAATTAGGAGAATAATTTCCAAGTTATTTATAATTTGCAACCAAGACAGCCATTTTTCTTCCTAGTACACAAATGGACTCATCACTAGCAAAAACATCTGATATTATCAGTGTGTTTTCCCCCAGCTAGATGAGAATGGATCTGCTGGGTGAGGGAAATTAACCTCTCATGACAGTTACGTACAACATTTTTGACAGTTAAATGATCATAGAGCATAACAGGATTAAATTAAATATTTATGCATTTTCTTAAATTCTTAACACTATGAATGGAATTAAATGTGCAGCAAACTTTTTTACTTGTTTAAAACATAATCATAAATTTGACAGTCGGGTCTTGTCCAATAGTTCCTCTTGTTTATCTGTAATTTCCCAGTTGTGTGGTGGCCCAGGACTGTCGATGCTTTGTTTCACAATCGCTGCTTATGTAAAAACTGATTTAACAAATCCACCGATCATTATTGCCACTGTTTGGTGTGAGAACTGAGGCAAAAGAAGAGTCTGATACTGATACCTGTTGATCCACCACAGAAAGATAGTATGAGGGCAGCTGCTACGGCAGCTGAAAAATATTTAACTGAGAAATATGACCTTGCATTCCAAGGGGCATGTGCCAACCTGAGGTCAGCAGCCTGAAGCAAACACAGGTCTGTGTTTCTTCTAGGAAATTCATGTTTTCACCATTAACTGGGAAAGATTTTACAGAGAAAAAGGTGAAAGGGGGAAGGGAAACAAAGGATCCTATTCTATGAGTCTTCTGTCCTTTTTCATGTCTATTCCCCTTAAGTCAACTTCAGATAATTAACTGATTGCAGATTTTTGCTTGCCTGAAAAAATATAGAATTTTTTGTGTGATTCTTTTCAAAGTGTGGAAAAGCTACTTCTGTGGCAACCATAAATTTATCCAGGTTCAGACTTGAATAGGGTTTCTGACACATGTGAAATGCTGTGACTCTTCTTGCATGGTAGGGAAACAACTACCAACAGCTACCTACTCTCAACTGCTTGAACTTTTCAGGACACCAAAGTTCTTAGAGTCAAGTCAGACAGACTGAACTGTCTAACAAGGTAGATGTGTCACAGGGTAGGTCAGCAAACCCGTATCACTATCACTTGCATCAGATCACAGCTCGGCCAGAACAGCATCCTTGCCAGATTTCCAGCAATGATGAGCTTGCATCTGTCCCTGGTCAAGCACGACTTGTGCTTCAAGAGCAAAGAATTCACCTTCTTATTATTTCCATTCTCTGCTTTAATCATTTGCGCATATTTAATCATTTGTGCACACAGAACGTACATTGCTCTAGTTTATCATTGTAAATACAGTAACATAATGCCTGGCATAGAATAACCATGTAATAAATACTTGTTGGAGGAATTACTGCTGAACAGTTGAAAACTGCATACACATAGTCTTGTAGAGTAACAATAGGATTTTGGATGACAGGAAATTTGAAGCTCATTTATTTTCTGTATTAGTTTAGACAAAATTCTTCACTTCTCTGAATCTCATGATTTTATCTATAAAATAGGTATAGTACTGTTCAACTCATAAAATTGTGGTAAAGATTAAAGGAATGGGTACACTTCATTCCTCAGAGCATGGGTTTGCATCATTTACTGGTTTATATCCTATGAAGTGGAACTTGCATTAAGGGCCTGAGTGTCCACAGGATGTTGGTGTGATCTGGCAGGACATAATTCTCTCTCTGGTGCCTAATTTCTTGAAGACCTATCTTAGCTTTGAAATCTGTTTCTTTGTCATATCCTGTCCACCTCTCCAAAGAAGATTCGCTCAGAAAGTGTCCCATCAGATTGCACTTACAATCTCACATAGAACTTAACATTGCTTAACATCAAAAATCCTATTTAGGGGTTAGCCTTGTCTTAGTTTTCTATTGGTTTTATAACAAATTGCATGAATTCAATGGTTCAAAACAAATTTAATTTATGTTGTGTAGTTCTGGAGGCCAGAAGTCTGAAAATGCTCTCCCTGGACTTCGAGAAACAGTTTCTTTACTTTTCCCACCTCCCAGAAGGATGGTACATTATTTGGCACATTAATCTTTCCCATCTGGAACGTTAGCAGTGGCCACTCAAGGTCACTTGACCTTGACTCTTCTGCCTCCCTCTTCCACATTTAAGGAATTTATGCTTCCATTCCACTTGTCTCCATGACCCACGGTAATCCCCCCTTATTAAAATCCCTTAGTTAGCAAGCTTATTGCCATCTACAGTCTTAGTTTGCTCTTGTCAAGTAAAGAGGCAGAGTTACAGATTCCAGGGGTTGGGACGTGGATCTCATTGGGAGGGCACTGTTCAGCCCACGATGGCCACTTTACACGAAGCCCTTCACTGACAGGAATCCAGTTCGTGTTCAGATGTTCTGAGAGGCAAATGTTGCTTCTTTTATACATAAGAGAAATAAAACCGAGCAAGATGTGATTTCTTGCTGTATGGGACTGGCCATTGGCAGGTAAGGATTCTGAGCTTCTTTTTGCTGCGAGCTGTCGAGTTCTGTGTTCTTGGCATCAGAACATGAAGCCTGTTACTCAGGACACTTTCATCCTTTTCATCTCCCTTCTTTCAGACACTGACCCCAGGAGCTTTCCCAGTTCACTGTGTGATGGAAGCATGTGTATTAATACCCACTCTGTTACTTGCAATAGCTTTCACTCTGTTCCATGCCAATAACACTGTGAAACACAAATAAGCCTACCTCTGCTTTCAAATATGAAAGAAGAGTTTCCCATGTGCAGACATAGGAAAAACGAAGTCCATAATTGGTAAAATTTAAGTTTCTCAATTTATTTTTAAATGATAAAATAAAATACGTACACATGTATTTTACATATATTTAAATATGTACATAGTATTATTGAAGCAGGTTCAAAGATTGGCATGATAGTTTTGAATATATACTGGGCTACTTTGAAAAGGCTCCTATATCTGTTGCTTCTTAATGCCAATATTGAAAGAGTTCTGCTGAGTGAGTGGAATCACTCATATATAGTGAATCCTGTTGTAAATGTCATTAGTATGTGTAACTCATTTATGCAGTATCTAGGGGTTGTACTTTATGAATCAGATATGACTGTGTTAATAAGATATATACCAATAAACCTCGAGATCTTGGGGGGGCGGTTAGAAAAATTTACTTCAGATTTACTGTCATCTCATAAGCAATCCAAATTCTGTTTATGAACCCTGGCAAGTTATGAAGTGAAGAAAGGCTAGATCTTATCCCTTCACCTACAAGGTAATTCTGCAGAGTAAATGCGTTTGCTGAAGTTCAGAGGGACCTTGCAAGGAAACAAGGCAGGCCTGAAACTTCCCTTCTCCCACCCTAATCCACTAAGATTTCTGTTTTAATTCCTTTATCAAATGTTTCCTTTCCCATGCTGCAGATACAGTGCAGAAAGCTTTGAAGACAGACTTTGTTTTAGTCCCTATTTCCTGTTCCTCTTGAGATTCTGGGCTATAGTGAGGTGAGAAAAAGAAAGGGAATCAGCTTTCCATTTACTCTAAGTGGATCTAAAGACGAAAGATGGACCTTATCTTTATTCCAGAGATATTAAACTTCTTTCCATTTTGTGTTTTCTTGGGTAAAATTAAAAGAACTAATGTCGTCTTGCACTGGAAAACATACAAGTCCTCTTGGGACAACAAACATAATTCATTCTCTCAGGCAACCAGTGAGATCACTTCCTGGTTGCTGAGCTTATAGGTTATTGAAACTTCTGGAGCTTTGTTAAATATAGCCCTTTAATGAATGCCCTCCTTCTAATTAGGATAATGATGATACATTTTGTTGTGGATTTTTCTTTCTTTCCTTTAGGGAAACTTTGAAAAATTACCTATAATGTATCTGTCATGTAGGGTTGATTGGAATTGAAAATCCTGCTGGATTAGCAAGAGAAGACGCAGTGTTCTTCAGGAAGTGTGTTGGAGCTAGTGGAGAACATTGTTTCTTTTCAGTGAGTTTAAAGTTTTATAAAATATTGGGCAATCTTGAACTAACCACATTTTCTTAAAGTCTTCTATGTGGAAGGGAAAAGCCATTTCCCAGGTCTTTTCAGGCTGAATATAGGTGATGCCATCATTTTAACTTTTAGAAAGGTTTTTAAAATTTGTTGCTAAATAAAGGTAACTGTAAGTGTCCTGTGAGAGCAGCAGAACGCTATTTAAGGGAGGCAGGGGATGAAACTTAAAGCTGATTTCTTAATTTAAAAAAAAAATCACTGTATTCCCTCTGGTAAGTAAGTGTGGCAGCTTTGCATGATCAAAAGGCGATGAGCCTGAAGTCAGGGTTCTTAGATTCGAATGCTAATGAGGCTTCTTTTATATCTGAAATTTGGGTAATGCTAACCCCACCATTTTTTAGTTTCTTCAAGGATAATGGGTGAATGACATGATCAATCTCACAGCCAGCTTATGTGACTTACCTTCATCCATTCATTTAATATTAATGGAGGCACTAAAACCAAAATATTAGTAGCATACACAAAGGTTTATTTTACTATTTCAATGCAACAGGTCTAGCATGAGTTCTAAGTGTGCTAGCATACTGAGCTCTGGTCACAGGAAAGTTAGAATACCTAAGCAACTTGCTACTGGCCACAAAGAGCAGCATCATTTTTATCTAGAATTTGGTATGAAGAGAAACACTTTCTTACTGTTCCAAAATCTAGAAAAGTTTGGAAGCCATAACTGACATGTATAACACCAACTTAGTGTATAATTGTGCATGTTGGAGTTAAGGAAATGAAAGTATAGAGAAGTTAACTCAATTGCCTAAATTCAGACACCAGGGAAAAGGTGAAATTCATTTGAGTCTGAGTTTATGTATTCAAAGATGTGCAAATGCTTATCAAACTCTACTGCACTTGCATAAGTAACCTATTTCTTAAGTCGTTCTGGTTCACCCTTTACTCAGGTACCTGGTAGGATTTTATTACCTTCCCTTCTTCACTCTAAGTGTGGCCAGGGACTTCCTCATGCCATTTAGGCAAGAGAAGTAGCATGAGTTAGTTGGAGTCGAGCTTTGTCATCCCAGCAGTGCTTACAGAAGCTTGTGAGAAGGGGTTGCGTCTGTACCTTAAGTGACAATCTAACATCCCACAGTGTCATTAGAGCAGCCCACAGTGAGGAAAATTGCCTATGTAGTGCACATAATACCAGCAAGAAATACATTTGTGTTGTTTTGTTAAGACACTGGACGTTGAGTGCTGTGTGATTGCCAGTTAGTGAGGTGCTGGTCAGTCTTCCTCTGTGGTTAGGCTACGCCCTGAGCAATGAAGCCAAGTGTTTCCATTGTGATGGCTTGAATGCTTTCCACCATTGTGACTGTATTTGGAGGTGAA